>NC_056739.1:1689065662-1689325662 GCF_019279795.1 Protopterus annectens
TTCAGGCTGCACATCCTTTATAAAAACGCATGCTAATGCATAACCTGTTACTCAAACATAACCATAAATGGAAAAAATGCCCCCAGAAATGATAATTTTGCAGCTGTAGCAAGCCCATTATACATTTCCGACAAAGGACTTGCTATGCTACAGTTACTACAGTGGAAACAGTAAGCGTTTCGGCGCTTTGTACATGACAGCAAATAAAACAGGAAATGATCTCTAACTATAGCAGCACGTTTTACATTTCTGACAAAGGCTTGCCACAGTTTTATATATTTTGAGACATTGGGTGCAATAAGCGTTTTAGCACCAAGCATACGCTTACAAAAAGATTAAACAATCTGTTTTTTTTTTTTTTTTTTTTTTTTTTTAAGTAGCAAAAGAAGTTATATTATTAATATGAAACGCATGGGACTTTCAAAAAATAGTTTTTACTGAAAATTAGTAAGACCAAGGACTGAATTTATGTACAGGAAAGAGCTCCTTTAAATATTATTCTTACAAACTTAGATGCTGGACAGAATTACAGTTTGTGCATAAGCATGACTTTACTAAAGGGTACGAAGTTGGAAACACAAATGCCTGTCAGTATTGCCTACCTTCAGTTATTACTGACTCACTACTGTTTTGTCAGAAAAAATTCATTGTAATGAAAAACAAACCAGAAAAAAAACGGGCAACAATACAGGACATTTAGCGGAAGTCTGCACGGTTATATCCAAGAAAAACTGTATGCATTGCAAACATCAGAACGTGACCATTCCGTGAAACTGCCTTTTCATGTATACAGTATACATATTGGCACATAAATAAAAACATATATTTAAAAAAAAACTTGACAGTTAACCAGAATAATTAGTTTGAGAAACAGCAGATTGAGAAGCAGAAAATGTATTACTTGTGGAGAGTTGCTTTGAAAAAAAGATACATCAATGAGAAAAGATGCAGCCAAGCAGTAAGTGCAATAACAGCGCGATAGGAACACAAAGATGAAGCACAGTTGGGATTAGGAGCCAAAGCACCATTGGAACTGAAAGTATACAGGATATTTGCTAGAAAATTGACACCAAGGGAGGGAATTTAAGTGATGCATTAGAGTGGGCGTTATTTTGCTGTGCTGTAGCTTGGACCCGAATTTTCAACTCTGGGATTGTCCCTTTAACACCAAACAAGGTATCATGCTGTAATGGAGCATCTAATAATTTTGCTTCAACATGATCAGGTAGATTTTGTTCCTTTAACCAAGCATACCTCCTAATGACAGAAACCGTAACAGCAGCCCTGCAGGAGGCCTCCAGAGAATCAAAACCACATTGCAAAGTATGCTTTCCAACTTGTTCAGCTGCATGCAATAAATCCTGCATTTGTTTGTTTTCTGCACATTCAGAATTTATCAACATTTTCTGTTTAAGCAGTGACATAATATATTGTTGATATTTGAGCATATGAAACTGACAATTTAAAGCCCTTATAGCCAAGGTAGCAGAAGTGTAAATCTTCCCCCCCATCTGTCCAGTGCCCCAGAATCCCTCAGAGGGGGTAGGGTTTTTTGCAGTGGAAGCCTTGACCCCTTTGGGACCCTGAGAGATGGTTTCTGTGTCAGCAGCAGCGTTTTTGAAAAGAAATTTATGAGAGTCAGGAACCCTGTAGTATCTGTCCGGCTTAACAGGAGCTGGAAGTAAGGAGTCAGGGGTCAGACTGGACTCTGAAAAGACATCTACAATGTCTAACACAGGTGGAATAGCTAGGGGCCTGTGTTGTGGTAGTAAAAGGAAGTCTCTGAGCCTTTTCTTAGATTCTGAATAATCTTGGCTCTCCCAGTGGAAATGCTCCCTCATGGTGTGCAAAGTTTCACCAAAAGAATAATCCTCAGGAGGAGAGGCTGAAAGGATAGATTCTTCAGCATCAGAATCCTCATAGGGAGGAACAGAACATTCCTGATCAGAAGAGGAATCAGATGAAATGGAAACCTGATCTGAAGATATTCTGTCTCTTGCCTAGGCATCTTATCAGGAGGGGGATGGGAACCCCTGATTAAAGTAATTAAGTCTTCGGCCATTTTGAGCATCAGTTTTTTGGGCATGGAGGCCTGTCCATGAGGCTGTTGTACTTGTTTCTGTCTTTAGAGGTGCTTTAGTCTTTGCCTTGAAGCTGAAGTTGTTTTAACATATAATTGAGTAGGCCTGAAAACACCCTCAGAAGCCGATGCCTGCTCAGCGGCTCCGGACCCATCGGAGGGAATAGTTTCTGAAGGTCCAATACCTTGAGTTTCCAGCAGCCTGGTTGACTCCACGTGGGAGTGTGTAGCAGCCTGCAAGTCTAAAGTAGCGATCATCACGGGCTGCAAAGGCGCCTCACTGAGAACCGGCGACTTGCTTAGAAGAAGCCTCGTCGTCGGTTTTGGACCTCAGATGCCTGTCCTTTTCTTTTTCTTTGCATTTCTTGTGAATTGGCTATCTGATGACATTGTGTAATTAAATCTTCTGCCAAAATAGTGAAATGCAAGATCGTACCGACGCTTAATAGTGCGTTGGTTAAATCTAGCACAAAACCGACAATTAGCAACGTCGTGGTCAGGGCCTAGGCAAGGAATACAGTAAGAATGAAAGTCCTTATGAGGTATTTGCTTCCCACAAGAAATACAATTATTAACTTTTTCTGACATCGGTCTGGAGCAAGAAAAAAGTTTCCCCAAAGGGGTACTTAGCCTTTAATGAAGACTTCGGATCTGAAATTCGAACACGAAAATTTCAGGAGTCGGACGACCAGCACTTGTGAACTGCTTTTGCTTCGAGCACCGTGCGGCACGAAAGACAGAAGAAAATGGCGTCGGCTGCATCTTTTATACCCCTGGCGCACTGACGTCAGGGAAGAGGCGACAGCAACCAACGCAGGACCTAGACTTTGGAATTCAGGCCGAATGAGGGTAGCCTGCCAGCAGGATAAGCCAATTGTAAGGACTGCAACAGTGAAACATGAAGAACATCATCAAATAGTGTTATGCTTGCAAGGAGAAAAATAGATGTGTGACAAGCCTTGGAACGCCTAAATATAAAGAAGCCAGATGGGTCTTATTCATGTTGATACAAATTATGTAATCCACAAGGAATCTCGGACTCTTAGTAGGGAACTTACAAGCCTCTTAGATAGTATAGCTGGAAATAGAAGTTATGTTCTTACCATAACGTTCCATGTTAGTTGTCTTCTTCTCGCCTTCTTCTTGCTGGATGGGTTCGGAGCCGACCTCGGCTCCGACTCGGCCACTCTAAAAGCTCGAGAGTTGGTTCCACCAGCTCGAGGCTCCCCTTATATCCCACAATGCTAGGCGAGTTACCTCAGATCTCGTTTGTAAGCTAACCCCAGCTTATAATAGTAACAGAATAACTCTAAACAGAGTCCACCTCTAACAACAGGGAGAAAGAAGGGTGACCTACATCCTGATTCAGGAGATATGCAAGCAGCATATGCCCAAGAAAGAGGTGGTAGAAAGAGAGGTCACAATCACAACTCCTCTAGGTCTGTCCAGGCCAGGGGGAAGGAGGGTGGGACGCAAGAAGAAGGCGAGAAGAAGACAACTAACATGGAACGTTATGGTAAGAACATAACTTCTATATGTTAAGTTGTCTATCTCGCCTTCATTCTTGCTGGATGGGACCGCGTCCCTAGCACCTTGTCCCGGGTGGCCTAACGGAACAGACTCCTGAGAACAGTGGAACCAAAGTTAGCTCTATGCCTAGAAGCTAAATCCAACTTATAATGAGAAATGAAAGTGTGAGGAGTAGCCCAAGTAGCCGCTGCACAAATGGTGTCAATAGGCAGTCTGTCTTGGAAGGCTAAGGAAGTAGCCAAAGCTCTGGTAGAATGGGCCTTAGGTTTATTAGGCAGCTTTTGGTGTCTAATCTCATAAACAAGGGTAATCAGAGATGTAAGCCATCTAGATAATGATACCTTTGAAACTGAAAGTCCCTTTCTGCCTTCTGCATAGGAGATAAACAGTTGGCCAGATTTTCTGAATTGTTTTGTTCTATCCAAATAGTACCTCAACTGATGATGAACATCTAGCCAGTGTAATTTTTGTTCAGACCTATTGGAATATTCTGGAAAAAAGACAGGGAGGTCAATGCTTTGATTTAGATTTGACGTCGAGACTACCTTAGGCAAAAAGGACGGGTTGGTTCGTAAGGATACCCTGTCCTTATGGAACAATAGATAAGGAGGTCGACAGCTGAGTGCATGAAGTTCTGATACTCTTCCAGCTGAAGTAATAGCTACCAGAAAGAGAGTCTTCCATGATAGCAATTTTAAAGAACAGGAGGCTGCAGGTTCGAAAGGGGGTAGAATCAAAGAAGTAAGAACTAAATTTAGGTCCCAAGGAGAAGGAGGATTTCTTATAGGAGGTCTGAGAAGAAAAACTCCTTTCAAAAAGGCTTTGCAAAGCTTGTGGGACATTAAGGCAGACTCAGAAATACCCACATGAAAGTTAGATATAGCTGCCAATTGAACTTTAAGAGTAGAAGGAGATGAACCTGCATGGAAGAGTTCAGCTAGAAAATCAAGGACTATTTGGATGGAAGCAGTGAAAGGATCTATGTCCCTTCCTTGAGCCCAATATGTGAAACGTTTCCACTTACTCAAATAAATCTTCCTAGTGGAAGATTTATGGGAAGCTATCAAAATATCTCGAACAGAGTGAGATAATTGAGGAAGCCTGGCTAAGGTTGGAACTGGAGGAACCAAGCAGTGAGGTTCAGAGAGGGGAGGGAGCGATGTAACTGACCCGATTGATGGATCAAAAGGTCTGGAACTAGGTCCAGATGCCAAGGTCGCTCCAGTAGAAATTGATGTAGAAAGGGGAACCACACCTGTCGAGGCCAGTAAGGAGCAATGAGGATCAACGAGGCCTTCTGAGCGATAGCTTTCTGTATCACTTGAGAGATTAGTGGGAAGGGAGGAAATGCATACAGAAGTCCCCAGGCCAAACTTGGACTAGAGCGTCTCTGCTGGGTTGGCCTGGTAAAGGGAATAGGGTGAAATAATGTCTGCACTTGCTGTTTTGGGGAGTAGCAAAAGATCGCAGCAAGGCTGACCCCACTTGAGAAAATCTCTCTCACAACAGAGTCTTTCAGAGACCACTCGTGAGGCATGAGGATAGCTCTGCTCAATTTGTCCGCTATTTGATTGGACTTCCGGGATGTGCGTTGCTATCAGAAAACGCTGAGAAGAAATCGCCCATTGCCACAATCTGAGTGCTTCTCGACACAGGGGTAGGACCTGGTTCCGCCTTGTTTGTTGGTGTACCACACTACAGACATATTGTCTGTCTGGATTGTAATCGTTCCCAGGGGGACAGAGTCTTGAAGGGCTTGCAGCGCTAAAAGCACTGCTCTCATCTCCAGAACATTTATGTGCAAGTGGCATTCGCCTGGTTGCCATGTGCCCTGGACCGTCCTGCCCTGCTAATGCCCCCCCCACCCGATCAGGGAGGCGTCCGTTGTCAGAGTAGCAACCGGAGGGGCAGGAACAAAGGGTCTTCCCAACCAGAGCTGAGCGGAAGACATCCACCACATGAGATGATTTCTGCACGCCTGCGTGATCATAATGGTGTGGGACATTGGAAGTTGCTGGTATGACCATTGTGTAAAGAGCATCCATTGAAGGATTCGCATGTGGAATCTGGCTAATGGAAGCAGAGGTATGGCAGCCGCCATAATTCCCAACACTTTCAGAACTAACCTGGCTTTGATTCTGTTGTTGTTGAAAAGGAGTGAGACCATCTGTGTATGTCTGTTATTCTCTGATCTGTTAGCCTCGCAGACATGTCTACTGTGTCTAGATTTGCGCCTATGAAGGTAATAGTACGACAAGGCGACAAAACAGACTTTTCGCAATTTATTGAAATGCCTAACTTTTGACAAATGCGAAAAGTGTAATCCCTGGGTATCAGAAGGAGATGCTTGGTGGGAGCTGAGAGGAGCCAGTCGTCCAAATATGGAAACACCTGGAATCCTTGTCGTCTCAGGTGAGAAGCTACCACTGCCATGCATTTGGTAAACACCCGGGGGGCAGTGGTGAGACCAAAGGGCAGGGCCCTGAATTGAAAATGACTGGTTCCCAGCCTGAAGCGGAGGAATCTTCTGGAGCGTCTGTTCATTTTTATGTGATAGTACGCATCCTGAAGGTCTATAGAGCACATCCAGTTTCCTTTTCCCAATAGGGGAAGGATGGACTGCAGCGTGACCATCCGAAATCTTGTTTTCTTGACTGATCTGTTCAAGATACTGAGATCCAAAATTGGTCTCCAGTCCCTTGTTTTCTTTGGAACTAAAAAGAACCTTGAGTAGATTCCGGATCCTTGCTGGTCTGCTGGAACTGGCTGAATTGCTCTTTTTGCAAGCAGTTTTGAAATTTCCAAAACCGCTAGATCCCTTTGTGTGGGTGGAACATCTGGAAGGGATTTTTTTGATTGTTTCGGAATGCGAAGAAAGGGGATAGAATAGCCTTCGGAAATGATAGACTGTACCCATTTGTCTTGAGTCAGGGATAGCCAGGCTTTTGGGTACAGTGACAACCTTCCCCCGACTGCCTCCGAAGATGGGCAGCCGGGCAACACCTCAGGGATGCTGAAAGGGCTTATCAGAGAAGGCTTCGATTGCCCTGGTTCTGCGGAGCCCCCCTGCCTCGAGGGCGACGTCTACCATTGTTATTCCCGCCTCTGCCTCTGGCGGGGTAACGACTTTGTGCGTCAGGCGAAGTCCCTTGATTTTGTTTACGGAACCACATTTTCCCACTTTTCTGGCCTTTGGGGTAAGGCCTAGAAGGAGTAGAAAAACGGACTCCGACGGCAGAAAGAGTCTTGCCATCAGTCTCGCACCTAGTCAAGGTTTCTTTCACTTGAGGACCAAAGAGAGATGATCCATCAAACGGGGAGTTAGTGAAAGACGTCTTGAAGGGGTGCGCAAAATTGCATAGCCGCATCCAGGCATGCCTACGTAAGGCCACACCTGTCCCTGCGGCCCTACTCGCTCCATCAGCCGCATAAGAAAGTAGGCGCATGGAGGAGTTGGCTATGGAGTTAAGGGTAGCCAGCTGAATGTTCATTTTATCTTGAAAACCCACAGCTGTAGGATCCTTCAACATGTCACTCGCTTCTTTAATCAAGTCTCTTTGAAGACGAGTGAAATGGCACAGGTAGTTCAGCGAACACATAGTAAATGTCGCTGACGAAAACATCCGCTTCCCGTACCTGTCCATGGACCTAGATTCCTTGTTAGGTGGACGGACAGGTACTGAAGGATCAGCTAGTTCCTTCTTAGTGGCAGCAGCTACCACCATAGCATCCACAGAAACTCCTTTTGTCAAGAACTGCTTGTCTGCTGGTGCCGTTATGAATTTGGAGGGTCTCCTGGGAGTGGGATCTACTGAGTCAGGAGCCGTCCATGCCTTTTTAGCAACCACCTGCATGAGGGGGTCAAAGGGGGGGGACACCCAGGAGGTGGAAGGACGAGAGCCAAACGCCTCAAGATATACAGATTCATCCTCCGAAGGGTTAATGGCTGGCCAATTTCCCCTCTGCTTCAGGATCTCTAGAATGTCTGCAAAAGAGACATCTTCAGAAGGGGAACGGGGGGAACCCTCGGAATCATCTAAATCTGTATCAGATGTGATTGACTCAGGTGAGTCAATGTGTTTCCTCTTACACTTCCTCTTCCGAGGGGGCTCTTCTGCCAAATCAGGAGAGGCCTCGGAAGAGGATGAGATCCCCACAGGGGGTTCCTGAGGAGCTGGCTCTCTGCGGTCCGGGATGAGGGAGTGAGTCGACTTGACCTGAGGCACCGTAGAGGGAGGGGCGGACGGCGCCGACTGTGGAGTAGAGCCAGGCTCTAACACACTCCGCATGACCTTGAAAGCACCCCTGTCAGGCAAAGCCAGAGGTCCCCGCTCCAAGAAGCTGAGAACCCCCCTCGGCACCGACAGTGATGGCTCTGAGGCCAATGTCGGAGCCGAACTCACCAGCGCCGAAGCTCCGAGAGGAAGAGCGGGGTCGGACAAGGGTCCGATGCCACTCACCCCCTCGGAGCCGACGAGGGAAGTTCGGCGCCGAGATTCTTCGAAAGAAGAAATCGGAGCCGACGACGGAGCCGAAGACATCTGTATCGGCTCCGACGCTACCACAGTCTCGGTTCAACGCCCGGCTCCGAGCTCAACGGAGTCGGAGGAGGAACATATTGATGGACAGGGGCAGGCATCGACTGATGAGTCGGGCTCTGAAGCATTTGGGCCAGTGCCTCGGACTTAAGAAGTCGACTCACTACCCTCTGAAGGTCATGATCCGATAGCCTTGATGACCTAGAGGAATGAGATTTATGGCTCCGTTCAGACAGCAGGGGAGATCCTGGAGCCGAATGAACGGAGCCAAGGGACGGTGACCTGGACCTCTTCCTCGATGTCGGTTCCGAAGATCTGGACGGAGCCGACACGGGAACCTCTATTACCTCGGCTCCAGCCGGAGCCGAGGGAACCACAGAAACTGTGGACTGAGACTCATCGGCTCCAGCCGGAGCCGATGTAGGAGGTTTAGAAGCCTTAGGTCTCGGCTCAGTTGCTGGAGCCGAGGACCTAGAAGCCTTAGAGGGCTTCCCAGATACAGAAAGGGAATCCTCCGGCTTAAGAAGACCCCTCAGGATCAACTTATTTTTTCTTTCCTGCAGGACCCTGGGGCTGAAGCCATGGCATACAGCACAGGAGTCCTGCAGGTGCAAAGGCCCCAGGCAATAGACACAAGTGTGACCGTCTGTCAGAGACATTTTCTGACAGCACGCATCACACTTCTTGAAGCCTGAGACCTTTGTGTCTTTAGACATCCTAAACAAAAGTGTAATCACACACACTCAACAAACACACTGATTACACTAATCTAGTTTTAAACTCAAAAATAAACAATTAACTAAAGTTTACCAAGAGTAATACACACACACACGTAGGGGATGGGGAAAGGCCAGAAGGCCCGAGAGAGAACTTTAAAAGTTCTTTGGAAAAAAATTGGGATTTTCCGAAAACCGAGTAGAAAACCCACTACACTAAGGGAAATATATTAAAACTCAAAAAATAGGGTTTTAAGTGATCTAATTTTACCAATTTTTCACTTACCAACAAGCCGGTAGAAAAACCAACACCTCGATGCTGTAGCGGCAAACGAGATCTGGGGTAACTCTCGCCTAGCATTGTGGGATATAAGGGGAGCCTCGAGCCGGTGGAACCAACTCTCGAGCTTTTAGAGTGGCCGAGTCGGAGCCGAGGTCGGCTCCGAACCCATCCAGCAAGAATGAAGGCGAGATAGACAACTTAACATCTGGTGTTAGGACATATTTTTCGCAAATTACCTATAGAATATTCAGGTTACAGTGAATGAAAAGTTTTTTTTGGGTAAATACCTACAGGGAAAAAATGTCCTGTTTTAAAAAATGGAAAAGTGTAAGAACATCCAAGACTAGTTTTGGGCAGATGTGTTCAGACAGGATGGCGTGCATTTGTCAAGATCAGGGAAGAGAATTTTTGCAGCAGATATTTTGCAATATTTGACAAACACTAGGCAGAATATTTGCCAGGTCGAAAACTTAACAGTTCACAGACAGCAACATTTGATGCATCTCTGATGGTTGTTAATGCTAGGAGCGTTAACTGTTTTTTTTTTTTTTTTTAACCTGGAAAATTTGCTATGTTCTCACAAGATTGATGTTGTTATTGTTTGTGAAACCATGGTTAAAGAACAACTGCAAGCAAGTTCTGTCAGGGTATAAATGTTTTTACTGTAACACATTCTAACAAAAAAAAAAAAAATAAGGTGAAGGCGTTAGGATAGAGATTAATTATTTGTTCAGTGAAAACACCGATACTACACACTGTGTAACTATCAATAAAGACAACCCTGGAACATATAACAATTGTTGGAGTGTATAGACCACCTAAGTCAAGTGCAGATGACCTAGAGCTATTCATACATTTCTTGCATGAAACACAGGAGGGAAGAATAATATTAGCTGGGGACTTAAATCTACCAGAAACATACTGGAATAATATTGATTTAACAATGTTAGGATATTATTCACAAAGTATATTCTGGAACAACAACTACTTCAGATTGTAAAAAAAAAACTACCAGGGGACGGCACATGCTAGACATTGTGTTCCTAACAAAATTGCTGTTACTTCAAGTCATGTTTTACTACCACTGATATGCAGTGATCATGGGGTTATAAAGGTTAATTTGTTGGTAGATAATTCTGCCAAGCTGAAATCTAAACCAATGCACAGAAGGTTTATTACCGATTATATGGAAGCAAAACACTACGTAAAACTGGAGTGAGGTGTTCAGTGGAAAAACTGCAGAAGGAATGTGGAAAGTTTTGTAAGAGAAAATGAGTGAAAAAAAATGTTTAACATCAGGATCTAGGCATATAACATCAGGAAAATATATTTTCATAAAAAGATATCCGATTAAGATGACAGATAAAAAATATAAAAAATGTAAGGGAGGTCGAACTACAACTAAAACTGAAATAAACAAGCCAGACAAGCAGATTAAGCGTAGTATGAGACAAGATGAGAAAAATTTATATAAACATATTGAGCATAATAGGAAACCTTTCTATAGATATTTAAAATGTGAAAAAAATAAAGACAAATTTTGTGCAGATTCTAAAATTTACTCTCAGACAAAAAAGATTATAGATATATTTACAACACCTTTTGCAAAACAGTTTGGCTCCACAAAAGGGGTATTAAGTTGTCCTACTGACATCTAGGTAACCCCAGATACTGGAATCAAATTAGATTATATTGAAAAAAAAACTGTGCAAACTGGATACAAACAAAGCACAGGGAGGAGACGGAATTAGTAACAATGACCTGAGAACACTTCAGCAAGAACTTACGTTACCATTATATCTATTATTCACTAGGTCATATAAATATGGGGAGATTCCTCAAGATTGGAGACATGCACTTATTAAACCTGTCTTCAAGGCAAAGGAGATTAGAACAAACCCAGAGTCATATAGACCCTTAAGTGCACTTTCACTTTGTGGAAAAATAATGGAGAAGGTAATATTAGATAAGGTATTGTCAGAACTGGATAGGTTGGGACTTGAAAGCATATATCAGAATGCATATGTTGAAAACTGATCTATTGCTATCATGATGTTCTATAATATAACAGCTATGAATGAAAAATTGTGCTGTGATGTAATTTATATAGATTTAACTTCAGCATTTAACAGGGTCGTACACAAGACACTGATCAATAAATTAGTACAGCTCGGAATTGCTGTACTCTTGATAAGATGAACAGCTGTGTGGCTTACAAATAGGACATGGCAAGTATAAATATAGCAACTGGAAAGGTGAAATCCTTGGTTACAATTAGGGTGTCCCACAGGGCTCTGTCCTAGGCCCTTACTTGTTTAGATTGTATCTTTAAGACCTAACTTTTTCATCTGAGGTATTCTACTGTCTATATGCAGATGACCTGAAATTGGGTAAACTGATTACATGTGTTACAGATAAGGCAAGTCTGCAAAATAACTTGACTAAATTGAGCATTTGGGCATAGGAGAATAATACGCTGATAAATACATCAAAAACTAAGCAAATGAGATATGGGAGACAAATTGAAAGGTGAATATTTAATACAGCATACAGTAATTAAAACTGTAGACTCATTTAAGGATCTGGGTATATGGGTAGATTCAGCTATGAGTTTTTCTAATCATATCAACCAATTGGCTAAAAAGAAGTAATGTACTCACCATAGTGTTCCATCTGAGTAGTTGTACTTCATTTGTCTTCAACCGTGGGAATACCAATACGTATCGGATCTGAGCCGGCAACTTTACTAGCATCTGCTCCAAGCTCCTCCCCTTACCCATAATACACCTCCACTACCTTCCAACCCCCAGATCGAGTTTCTGAACCTTATACTGATAACCAAACATGAAAAAAATACTTGCGACCTACAACTGCAGCCCATAGGCTGTTCATATGCCAAGGTCCAGGGGAAGGAGGGAGTGACGGTTAAAGACAAATGAAGTACAACTACTCAGATGGAACATTCTGGTGAGTATATAACTTTTTTATCTGAAGCAGTTTACTTAATTTGGTCTTCAACCTGTGGGACAGAGTCCCCAGCTACTAAACTCCTGGGAGGTCCTCATGGAAGGATATTGTGGAGCACCGTGGAACCAAAGGATGCTCTCCTTCTAGAAGTCAAATCCAATTTGTAATGAGAAATAAACATATGAGATGAGGACCACGTAGCTGCAGAACAAATATCATCCAAAGACATTCTACACCAAAAGGTCACAGATGTAGCCCATGGACCTAGTGGAATGAACTTTCACCTGACCTGGAGGAGACATGCCTCTTGTCCTTGTAGACCTGAAGGATGCATAAAGAAATCCATCTAGCAAAAGTGACCTTGGAGATTGTATCCTTCTATAAACCCTTTTTGGGGAAACCTAACAATTGATTAGATTTACGGAAATTTTTTGTCTTGTGTAAATAGAATCATAACTGTCTATAAACATCCAACAGGTGGAGTTTGTATTCCGTCTTGTTAGTAAAATTCGGAAAAAAACACAGGCAAATAGATGGTCTGATTGATACTGACTGGTAATGCCATCTTAGGAAGAAAGGATGGATTGGTTCTAAGGGAAAGTACAGTTGTGCACACTTACCATAAATGTAGATGTTAGAGTGTATTCACTGTTGCAGTCCTAACATATGGGTTATCCGGCTCTCAGTAGCCCTCAGTCAGCCCAAATACCAGAGTCCTCGGTATATGACATTGGCTGCCGCCGGTTGTAAAACTGATGTCAGAATGTCATGTATAAAAGGGAAGCAGCTAATGCCATTTCCTCAGTTTTTCTTGCCTTAACTGTCAGGAGCCCCCAAAAGAAGGCTATCCAGGAAAGAAACACCCCGGAAACATGACATCCAAAAAATAATATATATAGTCTGTGCCTTAGGAAAAAAAAAGGGGAATGGAGGGTGGGAAACCAGGACTGCAACAGTGAATTCACTCGAACATCTACATTTATGGTAGTGTACACAACTGTACTATGTTCTTTGTGTTTCATTGTTGCAGTCCTAACATATGGGGTGATTCCTAAAGCCCAGGAAAAAAGCAAAGGGGGGTGGAAGAATCACAGATTAAGGATTGGTAAGGAGGCCTTGCAAAACTGCAGAGGCAAAACCAGTCCTGGATTTAGAAAACAAAGGTAGATTGTAATGCTTTGTGAAAGTATGGACAGAAAACCAAGTAGCCGCTTCTAGAATGTCCTTAGTAGGCACACCTCTCATAAAAGCTGCAGAGGTAGAGGCTGCTCTAGTAGAATGGGTATTAACACCCTAAGGGGGAAGCTTGCCATACTTCAGGTAATAAAAGTGAATACAATGAGCAATCCATTTGGAGATGGTTTGTTTTGAAATAGCTTTACCATGAGCCCCAGGAGCAAAACTGACAACTGCTCAGACGTCCGAAAGGGTTTAGTCCTGCTTAGTTAAAATCTCAACGGTCTATGAACATCAAGAGTGCAGAATCCTTTCCCCTTTATTCTGGGGATTATTGAAAAAGGTAGACAGGGGAATGGATTGTTTAAGGGTCAGGCTGGAAACCACCTTACGCATAAAGGAGGGATTTAGTTCTCAGAGAAACCCAATCTGCATGAAAAATAATGAAAGTTTCTATTGCCATTAAGGCTTGCAGCTCCGAAACCCTTCTGGCAGAAGTAATAGCCAAAAGAAAAGCAGCCTTCCAGGAGAGAAATTTTAAATCTGCAGAGGCAGCTGGTTCAAAGGGAGGTAGAGTAAGCTTCTCCAAGACAAAATTAAGATGCCAAGTAGGAGCTCTTCTTTGAGGCCTAAGATTGCTGGCTCCCCTCAGAAACTGCTTCATCAAGGGGTGTGAAAACATGGGTTGCTCAAAAGAACAATGAGCAGAAATTGCTGAAGCATGAATTTTGATTAAAGAAAAGGAAAGCCCACCATTAAGCAAACCTGCTAGGTAATCAAGAATGAGGGAAAGAGAAGGATGGAGAAGGGTCTTCTCCTTTAGCCAGCATCCAAGAGCAAAATTTCTTCCATTTATCTGCATAGGATTTCCTTGTGCTAGGCCTCCTGGCTTCATGAAGAACTTCAACCACCTGCTGGGAAAGATTGAGAGTATTAGCCAGGCAGTTAAATGCACAGTTTGAAGATGAGGATGAAGAAACCTTCCCCCAACCTGAACCAACAGATCCTGTACCAAGGGAAGATGCCAAGGCTGAGCCTGGGAAAGGCTGCGAAGAAGGGGATACCAATGCTGCCTGGGCCAACCTGGTGCTATAAGAATAGCCTTTGGTTTCTCCTTTCTTTATCTTTAGCAGCACTCTGGGAAGAGGAGGGAAGGCATAAATTGAAAGTTGTGTCCATGGGAAAAACAACGCGTCCACTCTCCAGGCTTTGACGTGAAACTCCCTGCTGCAGAAGGTTGGAAAGAGATGATTGGTGTGAGAGGAGAAAAGATCCACTTGTGGAGTGCCCCAATGCTGAGTGATGCGATGGAAAATGTTTTTGTTCAGTTGCCACTCGTGAGGATCCAGAACCTGTCTGCTCAATTGATCCGCCAAGGAGTTTAATAGTACGGTTGTGTACACATACCATAAATGTAGATGTTCGAGTGTATTCACTGTTGCAGTCATTACATTTGGGTAATCTGCTGGCAGGTTGCCCTCAGTCGGCCTGAACAACAAAGTCTTGGGTCCTGCGTTGGTTGCGGTCTCCTCTTCCATGACGTCAGGTCGTCAGGGGGTATAAAACATGCAGCCAACGCCATTTTATTCAGTTTTTCTTGCCTCAGATGTCAGGTGCCCCCCAAATGGGGAGCAAATATATATATATACAAACAAACAAATATATGGAAATGCACTTTTAGCAACATAAAACTTTACCTTCCTCTAAAAGCAAATACACCACAAAGGCTTTAGTATATAGTGAAGGAAAGAAAAGTTATAGAAAAGGGGGATGGCGGGTGGGTAACCCGGACTGCAACAGTGAATACACTCGAACATCTACATTTATGGTAAGTGTACACAACTGTACTATGTTCTTCGTGTTTCACTGTTGCAGTCATTACATTTGGGTAGAATCCCAAAGCTATGGATGGAACTAAATAGCATTAGGAGCAGCTATAAGGCCCTGCAGAACTGCAGTGGCAAAGCCTGCCCTGGATTTGGAGAACAGAGGCAAATGATAATACTTTGTGAAGGTATGAACAGAGCTCCAAGCAGCAGCCTCTAGAATGTCTTTGGTTGGAACCCCTCTGAGAAAAGCTGCTGAGGTAGAGGCAGCCCTGGTGGAATGTGACCTGATCCCCTTGGGCACAGGTTTACCATGGTGCAAGTAGCAGAAATGAATGCAGTGGCTTATCCACTTAGAAATAGTCTGCTTTGATATAGCCTTCCAATCTGACTCTGCAGCAAGTGCTACCAGTAGTTGCTCAGACTTCCTTAGAGATTTGGTCCCGTTTAAGTAGAATCTTAGTTGTCTGTGTACATCCAATGAATGCAGAATCTGCTCCCCCTTGTTCTGCGGATTTGGGTAAAATGTTGGCAGGTGAATTGTCTGGTTAAGAGCCACTCTGGATACCACCTTAGGCATAAAAGAAGGATTGGTCCTGAGGGACACCCTGTCCGGGTAAAATGTAATAAAAGGCTCCACAGCATGAGAGCCTGTAGTTCTGAAACCCTTCTTGCTGAAGTGACTGCCAAGAGGAAAGCTGTTTTCCAAGATAGAAATTTTATATCCGCAGTAGCTGCTAGTTCAAAATGAGGCAGGGTGAGTTTTTCCAGGACAAAGTTGAGGTCCCATGCAAGAGGTGATCTTCTGGGAGGCCTTACATTTTTGGCCCCTCTAAGATACTGTTTAAGCAGAGGATGAGAAAAGAGGGGAGGCTCTGAGTTGTAATGAGCCGAGATGGCAGAGGCATGTATTTCTATTGAAGATAAAGGCCCTTGCCAAGCATCTCAGTCAAATATTGTAAAATCTGAGGAATATTGGGCTTTGCTGTGCCCGTTCCTTGTGCTTGGTTCCAAGCACAGAATCTCTTCGATTTATCAGCATAAGATTTTCTAGTACAAGGAAACTGGCTTCCAAAATGACATCCATCACAGATTTACTGAGTGGTATTGTTTAAATAATTAAATGATCAGCCATGCTGCAAGGTTCAGAGTTTGGAGTAGAGTGTGCAGAATTTGACTGTTCTGCTGAGACAGTAGATGAGGTATTTGAGGCAAGTACCAAGAAGGAAGTTGAGACATATTCCTTAGAATTTGGTACCAGTGCTGGCGAGGCCAGTCCGGAGCAACTAGGATCATTTTTGGTTTTTCCTGTCTGACTTTTAGTAAGACCTTGGAGAGAAGATGCAGAGGGGGAAAGGCATAGACTGATAGGTTTTTCCAACTGAAGGATAAGGCATCCACTTTCCATGCTTTTCTGTGATAAGTTCTTGTGTAGAATTTGTCCAGCTGATAATTTTAGGGTGAGGCAAATAGATCTATGTCTGGGCTCCCCCATTTCTGTGTTAACATGCTGAAGATTTGTGGATCCAGTTTCCATTCGTGTGGGTCCATAAGATTTCTGCTTAGGTCGTCTGCCAGAGTATTTTGTTTTCCTGGCAGGAATTGAGCTTGAAGATGTATTTGGTAAGTCAAAGCTGTGTTCCACAATGCCATGGCTAGTCTGCAAAGGGGGTAGTGTACCCCCCCCCCTGCTTGTTTATGTGCCACTTAACCGTGGTGTTGTCCGTCTTTAACAGTAGTTGTCCTGGATGAAGTAAGTCCTTGAAGGCTGTCAGAGCACTCTGAACAGCTAGTATCTCTTTCTGGTTGATATGCAGATGCATTTTTTTGGGCTCCATTTGCCCTGAATGCATCTCCCAGCCAGGTGGGCCCCCCCAAGCATAGTCTGATGCCATCTGTAGTTAGGATTTTGGGTGGCAGGGGGTAGAGTGAATGACAGTCCCTTGTTTTGGTGACATGTCTCTGCCCACAAAGAAACTACTGCTGTAGGCAGGGAATGAGAGGAATCATTGTTTCCAGACTGTGACAATGCTGACTCCATAAACTTTTTAGGTACCATTGTAGTTTCCTCATATGCAGTCTTGCATATGGAATTAGTAGAATGCAGGATGCCATGAACCCCAAAGCCTGCAGAATTTGTCTTGCAGATAACTGGGTTTTTGTTGCCATTTGTTTGAAGTATGTTGTCAGTTGCCTTTGTTTGTCTGGCGTAAGGTAAGCCATCTGGGCAGTTGTATTCAAGCTTGCACCCAGGAATGTAATTATTTGAGAGGGTACCATTTGGGATTTCTTTTCGTTTACTGTGTAACCTAGGCATGTTAGAAGCCTTTTTACAAATGCCAGATGTTGGAGAAGAGTGCCCTTGTCCTCTGCTTGAATGAGAGTCTCGTCCAGATAAGGATAAATTTGTATGCTTCTTTGTCTGCAAAATGCAATTACTGGTGCCAGGCACTTTGTAAAGACCCTGGGGGTGCAGTAGATAAGCCAAAGGGCAGTGCAGAGAATTGGTAATGCAGAAAACTTGCCTTGAAGCGGAGGTATCTTCTGCATGATTTCCTTATTGGGATATGCAGGTTTGCCTCTTAAGTCTAGAGTCACTAACCAACCGTTCCTGTCCAGCATAGGCAGTAGCTGTTGTAAAGTTATCATTTTGAATTTTGGAATGTCCAGGAACTTGTTCAAAATCTATAAGTCCAGTATTGGATGCCAGGCGTTGTCTTTTCTGGGTACCAGGAAAAGTCTTGAATAAAAACATTGTCCTTTTTCCTTTTCTGGTACTGGTTGAACAGCCTCCATTATCCATGAGGGAAATAACTTGTTTCTGAGCCTCTGCCCACTGATTTTTGTGGCAGATCTGGCCAACCATTTGGAATTGGTAAAGTATGGAAATGAAATATGTACCCCTGGGATACTATGTTTAATAGCCACTTGTCCTGGGTAATTAACTGCCAATTTTGAGTATGAAGTGCTAGCTTTCCCCCCAAGGGGGCTGCCAAAAGATAAGTGCTTGGTGAAGGTAGAGGGAAAGTCATTGAGACTGCTTACTGTAGGGTTGTGCTTTGTTTCCTCCAGATTTGGAGGTGGAGGCACCCCATTGCTTTGACCTGTAAGAACCCTGTGATTGGTATTTGGAGCCTTTAGAGCACCTGGATTTGCCTTGGGCGGCTTTGTTGGACACAGGAAAGGACCAATTTTTAGTAGGCCATTGCCTACTGAACCTGGGTGGCTGCACTTGCAAGAAATATTTTACAGTTTGCATAGATTTAGCTTTGTCTTCCATTTTCTTTAAAACCTCTTCTGCCTTATAACCAGAGTATCATGCTGCAAGGGGGCATCCAACAATTTAGCTTTACCATGATCAGGCAGATTTTGCTCCTTGAGCCAGGCATGTCTTCTAATCACAGATCCAGTAACTGCGGCCCTGCAAAAGGCCTCCAAGAAATCAAAACCACATTGCAAAGTATGCTTTCCAACCGGTTCTATTGAATGCAATAATTCCTGCAATTCTTTATTTTCCACACAATCAGAAATCAACATAATTTTCTGTTTCAGTAAGCCCATAACATGCTGTTGATATTTAAGCATATGAAACTGGCAGTTTAAGGTCCTAATTGCCAAGGTTGCAGACGTATCTATTCCCCATCTATCCAGCGCCCTGGAATCTCTACCAGAGGGGGTAGGATTTTTGGCTGTAGAAGCCTTTACACCCTTGGGACCCTGAGAAATAGTCTCAGGATCAGCAGCAGCATTTCTGAATAGAAATTTGTGGGAGTCAGGAACCCTGTAATATCTGTCTGGCTTACTAGGAGCCGGAGGGTAGGGAATCAGGAGCCAAGCTTGATTCCGAAAACACATCAACAATGTCTAATACAGGAGGTATTGCCAAAGGCCTATGCTGAGGAAGAAGGAAATCCCTAAGCCTGTTTTTTGATTCAGAGGAAGTCCTGACTCTCCCAGTGAAAATGTTCTCTTAAAGTATGCAAAGTTTCTCCAAAAGAGTAATCCTCAGGAAGAGATGCAGAAGGGATGGATTCTTCTGCATCAGAATCCTCATAGGGTGGAATAGAAAACTCCTGATCAGAAGAAATGGAAACCTGATCTGAAGATTCATAATCAGTGCCTTGCCTAGGCCTCTTAGCTGGGAGGGGTTGGGAACCCCTGATCAAGGTAATTAAGTCCTCAGCCATTTTGATCATCTGTTTTTTAGGCATAGGGGCCTGAGCACATGGCTCATGTCTCAGTTTTTTAGACATAGAAGAAATTTTTGATCTTGTTTTTGAGGCTGGCGTCGGTTTAATATAAAAATGTTGAGGCCTGAAAACACCCTCAGAAGCCAGTGCCTGCTCAGTGGCTCCGGACCCATCCAAGGATGAGACATCCGCAGGTTCAATACTCTGAGAATCTTGTGGCATACCGGGTTCCGAAAGGGCCTCGGTAGAGGCCTGCGATTTAAAAGTAGTGGTTATCAGGGGCTGCGAAAGCGCCTCACTGAGTACCGGCGAACTGGCAACTGGCTTAGGAGAAGCTTCACTGGTTTTGGACCTCGACTGTCTTTCTCTGTCTTTTTCTTTGCGCTTTTTGTGAACTCCGGTAGTCGGATTGCTAACCGACGACATTTCAGGATAGTTAAATCTTGATCCAAAATATTTAGAAGCAAAAATATACAGACATTTAATAGTGCTTTCGTTAAATCTAGCACAAAACCGACAGCAAGGCACGTCATGATCTGGGCCTAGGCAAGGAATACAGTACAAATGAAAATCCTTATGAGATATTTGCTTCCCACAAGTAATGCAATTATTAACTTTTACTGACATCAGTAAGAAGCAAGAAAAAGTTTTCCCAACGGGGTACTTGGCTTTAGATTGAAGACTTCAGTTCTGAAACTCGAATGCAAAAATTAAGACCGACCAGCACTTGCGAACTGCTTCTGCTTTGGGCACCGCGCGGCAAGAAAGACTGAATAAAATGGTGTCGGCTGCAAGTTTGATACTCCTGATGACCTGACGTCATGGAAGAGGAGACAGCAACCGACGCAAGACCCAAGACTTTGTTATTCAGGCCGACTGAGGGCAACCTGCCAGCAGATTACCCAAATGCAATGATTGCAATAGTGAAACACGAAGAACATCTCCCTGGAAGATACTGGGCTATTAGATGTATGCCCATGGAAGCTGCTAAGGACCATAGCCTCATGCTTTGTCTGCACAAGGGTAAGAGTCAGTCAACCCTGCTTGATGTACCACATGACTGTGATATTGTCTGTCCTGATCAGAAGAGTCCCAGAGTAGAGTAAGTTCTTGAAAGCCAGCAAGGCCTGCTGCGCTGCGTTCAATTCTTTTATGTTTATGTGCAGATGAATCTGCTGAGTGCTCCACGTCTCCTGTATGCCCCTGCCTTCCAGATGTGCTCACCATGCATAATCTGAGGAGTCTGTGGAGACAGTCTGGCTGGCAGGTGGTGGTCGGAAAGGCAGACCCTTGTTCTGTCGCCCACCAGTGAAACTCCATTTGCAGACAGGGAATTAGGGGAAGAATCAAGTCTAAGTCCTGTGTATGTGGACACCAAAGGTTCTTGAGGTACCACTGAAGTTTTCTCATATGCAGCCTTGCATATGGGATCATCAGAATACATGAAGCTATGAACCCTAGTGCTTGCAGGAATTGACTTGCAGAGAGCTGGGTCATGCTTGCCAAGTTCTTGGAGTAAGCTGAAAGATGTACTTGTTTCTCTTGAGGGAGGAAAACCATCTGGGTTGGCTGTATTCAGACTCGCTCCCAGGAAAACTATCTCCCTTGTAGGAACTAACTGACTTTTTTGAGAGTGTAACCCAAAGGGGTGAGAATGTTCTTTACGAAGTCCAAATCGTTTTTTACTTGTTATGGGGAGTTTGCTTGAATGAGACAGTAGTCCAGGTAAGGATAAATTTGAATGTTACTCTGCCTGCAAAAGGCAATGGCTGGCGCCAGGCACTTTGTGAAAACTCTGGGAGAAGTAGATAAGCCAAAGGGCAGTGCAGAGAACTGGAAGTGTTGCTCCCCAGCCCAGAAACGAAGGAACTGCCTGCAACTTTCCCTTACTGGGATGTGCAGATAAGCCTCCTTGAAATCTAAAGTCACCAGCTATGAATCCTTGCCCAGCATTGGCATTACTGTTGAAGAGTGAGCATCTTGAATTTGGGAATGACCAGAAAGGTGTTTAGAATAGACAGATCCAGAATAGGGCGCCAGGTGCCCCCTTTTGTGGGTACTTGAAAAAGTCTTGAATAAAAACCTAAGCCTGTCGGACATGCGGGAACTGGTTCTATAGCCCCCATAGTCAGTAGAGAAGAAATTTGATTTTCTACCTCTGCCTTGAGAGTTCTGGGTATCCCTGAAAAACAGGGAAGGTGTGGAAATAAAACGTGTAACCTTGGTTTACTATATTGAGCACCCATTTGTCATCTGTGATGGAAGACTATACCAGTGCAAACCTGGCTAACCTTCCCCCCAAAGGAAACCTTGGGCCCACAGAGGAAGGGACAAGAAGGCAGGAGTCATTGACAATGCTTGCTTTGGGAGGCTGGCTTAGAACTTCCAGACTTAGCAGAAGGATGCCACTGTTCAGCTCATTGAGGGACAGAAGCCTGCCTGATGGAATATGTGAAACCCCTAGGGTCTATAGTGACCCTGCTTGCCAGGATTAGGGAAAGAACAATTCTTGGTAGGATAATGCCTACTAAACCGAGGAGGCTGAATCTGAAGGAAATCCTTTACAGCTTGCAGAGATTTCGCCTTATCCTCCAACTTCTTCAGAACCTCCTCAGCCTTGTTACCAAAAAGGTGGTCTTTGTGCAAGGGAACATCCAACAATTTTGATTTAACAGGTTCTGAAAGAGGCTGCTCCCTAAGCCAAGCATGCCTTCTAATAACTGAACCACTGGCTGCTGCTTTGCAGGAAGCCTCCAAGGTGTCAAAACCACAATGAAGTGAGTTTTTGGTAAAGTGACATGGAAGGAACATCCCCAAGTTTAGCCTTAATAGCCTCCAGAGTATGTGCCGATACTTAAACATGTGGAAAAGACAATTCACAGATCAAATGGCCAGAGTTGCAGAGGTATAGACTTTTTTACCCCACCTGTCCAAGGCCCTAGACTCCTTATCAGAAGGTACAGGGTTTTTAGCAATAGTAGCCATAACACCCTTGTGGCCTTGAGAAATAATCTCAGGATCAGCAGTAGGATTTCTAAAGAAATTGATGAGAATCAGGAACCCTATAATACCTATCAGGTTTTCTGGGGGCAGGAGGGACAGAATTAGGAGTTAAAGAATTTTCCATGAAAACATCATCTACAACCTCTAAAACTGTAGGTATAGCCAGAGGGCTTATGCTGTGGCAAATTCAAAAATTCCCCTGATTCTTTTCTTTGACTGAGGAAAATCCTGACTTTCCCATTTGAAGTGCTCCCTAAGAGTATTCAAGGTATCCCCAAAGGAAAAATCTTCTGGAGGGGAGGCAGAAGGGATACTGTCCTCAGCATCAGAATCCTCAAAGCCAGAAAAAAGTTGAGAAATTCCATCTTCACCAGCAGAACTACTGGAAACCTCAGAATCGTAGACAGACAAAACATCAGTAGACAATTCCCTAGCCCTCTTAGAAGGGGCGGGGTGAGAGCCCCTGCACCTGTCACCCCTGGGATTCTGGAAACTGGCCAAGGTTGTTGCCGCCCCTATGGTGCCTTTTTTAGGCAAGGTTCAAATGACAAATTCACTACTGTAACAGGAACAGGCAAGCAAAAACTGAGGGTGATGCTACTCAATGCTTTAAGTCTAAATCTCAAAATGCACTCACTCGAGGCATTCTTTAAAATGGAGAACATTGATATCTGTGCAGCGACTGAGACCTGGTTCAAAGCTCCAAAGAGCACCCCTGCACTACCAGGTTATAACTCATACCACACTTTTCGGCCATGTAACCTGAACCGGAACACCAAAGGCAGAGGTGTGTCCATATTCATTAAGGATATCCACACCTCCAGGCTAATTGCTCAGCATAATGTAGCCGAGGTTATCCAAGTGCAACTAACTCTGGGCAAAACTGCAATCCAAATTGTAGCTTGCTATAGATCACCCACCATGCCCCAGGATGTACTGAAAAATATTAGGGTTCAACCAAACACCCTAATAATGGGTGAGTTCAACTACCCCACCATTAACTGGGAAAACTACTCATGTACCAACTCCTTCGCTCAATGCTTTCTGGAATTCATAAACTCCAATGCCCTAGATCAACTTATCCACACCCCCACCAGGGGCAACAATATCCTAGATCTAGTCATTACCAACATGAATGACCGGTGTTCCACACATGAAGTCAATGCATCATTGGTCCAATCAGACCATAAGCTAATTTACCCTAGATATCCACATCCTGCCCCCACCTGCCATTAAGGAAACCATGGTAAAAAATTTCTCCAAAGCCAACTTCATGCTTCTTAAGACAGAAGTGGTGAACTTCATGACACCCATGCAGATGGACAATACAGTTACGACTACTGAATCCTACACAATTGCACTTTATAAGCATTTACATGAGTGCATGGATCGTGCTATCCCAGACAGAACCAATATGCTATCCTCCAAAAAAAGGAAGCCAATCTGGTGGTCCCCTGCCATAAACAAACTGTACAACAGAAGGAAGAAACTGTTGCAAACGAGAGCAAAATCCCACGAGTGGAGGAGCTCCTGGTTCAGCCTCAGTAAGAAGCTGCGATCTCTGATAAAAATCTTCCAAAGCTAGTTACGAAAACAAAATCGCCAATGATTCTAAAGACAACCACAAAGCATTCTATAGCTATGCCAAGAATCTCAATGGCAACACTCAGATCTGCTCTGAGTTACAGCACAATGGCACTAAATATACAGACCCAACTGATATTGCCAACATCCTAGCAGATAGGTTCAGTGCTAACTTTACCCCCCTCTCATCCCCTAAAGAGCCCATCTCTAAACTGGAAGAATGCGAAGTTCCTGTAATCACGGCTGCACAGGTAAAAACCACACTCTCCAAAGCCAAGAATATAGCATCCATGGGACCAGACAACATCCCAGGCTGCATTCTACATGAACTACAGAAGTAACTGGCACCCCACCTAAGTACCATGTTCAATCATAGCCTCACCTCAGGCTTTGTTCCTGCTGAATTGCGCACAGCGATGGTTACCCCACTCCACAAGGGGGGAACCACCACGGACCCCGGGAACTACCGCCTCTCATTAGTCTAATGAGCCTGATCTGCAAGGCCATGGAACGTATCATCATGGAACTTATAAACAAAGACATTGGTAATCTCCAAACTCTGGACCCCAGACAGTTCGGGTTTGTAAAAGGCAGATCATGTCTCCTAAACCTGATAGACTTCTTTGAAGCAGTCATCAAAGCCGTAGACAAGGGTAAGGAGGTTCACACAGCCTATCTAGATCTTGCCAAGGCTTTCGACACCATACCCAACTCTGGAATTATAGATACACTCACTAAACTAGGTATAAATCCCTATGTCACAAGATGGGCTGCCAAATGGCTCACTGACAGAACCCAAACTGTGAAAGTAGCAGACTCCAAATCCGACTTCAGACCAGTGACAACTGGAGAACCACAGGGTTCAGTCCTGGGTCCTCTCCTGTTTGGTATCTACTTCTCTGAAGTACAGGCTAACACAGAAGGTCTTTGGCTAACGAAGTTCGCAGATGACAACAAACTAGGAGCCATAATCAAAACTCTTAACGATGTGGACATCCTACAAAAGGGCCTCACTGAGACAGATGCCTGGTGTCAAAGCTATGGCCTGAAGCTCAAAGCCAAAAAGTGCACTGTCATCCCCTTTGGTAAAAACTCTGTACCCATGAACTACAACATAGGCAGTAGTATACTTAACACCGAAAGTGTGATAACAGACCTTGGGACACAGGTGAACAGTAGTCTCTCCTTTGATAATCACATCGCCACAGTAGTCAGGAAATCCTTCTACGTGGCAGGTTTCTCATCCAGAAAAAAAAAAAGAGGTCATTGTTCCCCTCTACTCATCACTCATTAGACCCATTATAGAGTACAACACCCCTTTTGGTATGTACCTTACAAGACATCTACAACAACTGGGAAGGCCGCAGAAATACCTCACAAAGAGGAGTACCGGCCTCAAACAGATGCCCTATGCAGACCGTCTCGAAAAACTCCAGCTTTAATCCGTCGCACATTGCCTACTCAGAGGTGATCTCTGTCTAACATACAAAGCTGTGTCAAACCCAGAGCTGTTGGACATGCGTCACTTAAAGAAATCCCAATCCCTCCAAGCTACACGCTCTAGGGACCTAAACTTTGTCATCACAATAAAAAGAACATGCTGGAGGGATAGATTCCTGTCCCAGAGACTTTCCATACTCTGGAATAAACTACCTATCTATATCAAACAAAGCTCCTCATTAGCACTCAAGAAAAATTTTGATGATTGGATGGGAAATAGGAAATATACCCCGGGGATCACCTCTGTGGCTCTGCTCGACAGTGGCACAGGAAAATAATTTTCTTGGGTGGCAAAAGCCAGGGTACCTTTTTGGCTGGGTTTGTATAGGCCCCAGGGCCGATAGCCTAGTACCTACCTATAAACCTAATCAGGGAAAGAAGATCACCAGCCATCTTTACCAACTGGGACTGAGGCATAGGAGGGGAGGCTGATGCCTGCTTGTGAGCAGTTTTGCGGCTGGAAGGTTTGCTAGTAATCCGGAGGGACTCAGGAGGCCTAGCACCTGCAGACATCTGACTTAAGGTTGTTGGCCTAGGCTCATGTCGAAGAGAAAAGGCGTCAGAAGCTGGTGCCTGCAAAGCGGCTCCGGACCCATCTGAGGCGTTGACAGGCAGAGGGTCAGAAGACGGAAAAACAGCTTGTGGCATGGAGGACTCCGTAAAGGTCTCGGCAGAGGCTTGCGGTTGAAAATCAGCAAACTGCAGGGGCTGCGAAAGTGCTTCACTGACTACCACTGGGCCGACGACCAATTTCATTGGTGCGTCGTCAGCAGATTTAACCCTAGGCCTGTCACGGTCCTTGTCCTTGTGTTTTCTAGGTATATCCGAAGTCAGGAGACCAGAAGACGCCATACCGAAGAACCTAGGCCAGACTCCAAAATGCTTATACAAAATCTTAGCGTTACGGCAAATGGTACGCTGGTTAAAGGAAGCACAGAGATCACAATTAGGGACGTCGTGCTCAAGGCCCAAACAAGTTATACAATAAGAATGAAAATCATGGTGCGGAATGTGTTTTCCACAGACAAGAAGGTTATTGACTTTATCTGACATTCGTCAAAGCAAGAAAAGAGAGTCCCCAACGGGGTACTTATCTCAGGTAGTCTCCAACTTGGTAGTCGAAATGCAAAAAAGGTAAATGGCCAACCGGCACTAGTGTGAACTGGATCTACTTCGGGCTCCGCAGCAAGAAAGACTGAGGAAATGGCGTCAGCTGCCTCCCTTTTACACCTGACGTTCTGACAGTTTTACAACCGATGACAGACGACGTCATATACCAAGGACTCTGGTATTCAGGCCAACTGAGGGCTACCGGGAGCCGGATAACCCATATGTTAGGACTGCAAAAGTGAAACACGAAGGACATCCCCATCTTTGTGAATTATCATGTAAGGAACTTTGATGGACAAGGCCTGTAATTTTGAAACCCTTTTGGCAAAGGTAACAGCCACAAGAAAAGCTGTTTTCCAAGATAAATATTTCAGATCTGCTGTTGCAGCAGGTTCGAAAGGAGGAGCAACAAAAGCTTGAAGAACCATAGTAAGGTCCCATGGGGGAACAGGATCTTTGACCGGGGGGGGGGGTAACAAAGGTGCTTTTAATAAAGGCCTTACACAGTCTAGAGGAGGCTAAAGAGGCAGAATTCTCACCCACATGAAAATGAGAGTTGGCAGCCAACTGAACCTTGACAGAAGAAGAGCTAGCTCCTTGTTGAAAAATATCAGCTAGATAATCAAGAATGGCGGAAATAGGAGCTGTGAAGGGGTCTAAACTCCTTTGAGAGTCCCAAAAGGAAAAACATTTCCACTTGCTGCAATAAACCTTCCTGGTCGAAGACTTACGAGCAGCCACCAAAATAAATCCAACTGAGGAGGATAGTCCAGGAGTCCTAGCAATCACGGGAACTGGAGCAGCCAAGCTGTGAGCTTCAAACTGTCCAAATTCGGATGAGGAACCCCCGAAGGGTGCAAAATCAGATCCTGAATGGGATCCAGGATCCAAGGCGGAGCCAGAAGGTGAGACCAAAGGAAAGGAAACCATACCTGGCGAGGCCAAAACAGGCAATTAGGATCACTTTGCTCCCCAGTCGACGAACTTTCTGTAGAAACCTCGGAATAAGACGTACTGGTGGGTAAGCATACAGAAGACCGGGAGGTCAAGCATGACTCCCCCGGCAGGGGGTTCAGAGCAAAAAACTCACTGCACTTCGTGTTGGAAGGAGATGCGAAGAGATTGCACCAAGGTTGACCCCACTCGAGGAAGATCTGTTCCGCTACTGAAAGATTCAGAGACCACACGTAAGGCATCAGAAAAGTCCGACTTAGCAAGTCCGATAGGATGTTGGACAATCCCAGAATGTGTGTTGTGATGAGAAAGCGACTAATGGAGATCGCCCATTCCCACTCTCTCATGGCCTCGCGACAAAGGGGGGTAAAGATCTGGACCCTCCCTGTTTGTTGATATACCAGACCACGGACATGTTGTCTGACTGAACTGCAATCATTCCCAGTGGAAGAAAGGCATGAAAAGCCTGCAACGCTAGAAGGACCGCCCTCATCTCTAGCACATTTATGTGCAAGCTGGTCTCTACAGGGGACTACAGGCCTTGGACTGTCCTGCCTGAAGAATGCCACCCTCCACCAGAGGTGGGAGGCATCAGTGGTCACTGTGGCTTGGCCCAGGGCTGAACCAAAGAGTCGTCGCTCTAAAATGTCCTGAGAACACATCCACCATATCAAGGACGACCGACAGACTCAACTGAGTTGAAATGGGTATGCCAATGGCAGTTTCAACAGGGACCATTGTACAGCTAGAGTCCACTGTAGAATTCTCGTGTAACCAGGCACACGGGAGAAGAGTTATGGTCGCCGCCATTAAACCTAAGGCTCTCAAAACAGATTCTGCCATTGGGAGATGACAGTGGTAGATCAGGGAGACATGCATACTCAGGTTTTGTACTCTCGCAGAGGTCAGGAAGATTTTGCATTGTAGAGTATTTATCCTAGAACCAATGTAATCTATCACCTGTAAGGATCTAGGAATGATTTGGATGCGTTGATCGTGATCCCTAAATGCAGGGCAAGAATCAGAAAATAATCCCTGGTTTGGGAGAGTAGATGCCTGGTGGGAGCAGTGAGGAGCCAATCGTCCAGGTATGGATAGACTTGAATCCCCTGAAGCCTCAAGTGAGCCGTTACCACCACCATCACTTTGGTAAACACCCTGGGGGCTGTGGTGAGACCAAAGGGTAGGGCTCGAAATTGGAAATGACTGACTCCTAGCAGGAAGTGGAGGGACCTCCTGGAGCTTCTGTGAATCTTTATGTGATAGTAAGCATCATGGAGGTCTAACGAGCACATCCAGTTGCTCTCTTGCAGGTACTGTAATGTGACCATCTGGAACTTCTCTTTGGCAAATGACAGGTTCAGGGTAGAAAGGTCCAGAATGGACATTAAGTCCCACATTTTCTTTGGCACCAAAAAAAACTTGTAGTAGAAGCACGATCCGGACTGATATGGGGTGAAGGATTCAATGGCTCATTTTTCTAGCAGCTTGGAAATTTCCTGTGCTGCTGCCTCCCTCTGCGTGGCTGGTATGTCTGGGAGGTGTCTGGGAGATTTGGGGGGACCCACAAAGGGGATAGAGTATCCTCTGGATATGATCTGAAGCACCCAGAGGTCTGATGTTATGGATTCCCATACCGCTAGGTGCAAGGACAATAGTTCCCTGACTGCCTCCAGAGTAGAGCAGTCGGGCCACCCTTCAGGGTCGCTGCCCGGGTCTGTCCGAAAAAAGGTTCTAGAGACCCAAAATTCCTCGGACCGCCCTCTGCCTTTGGGCCGGCGTCCATTCTGTCACCCTCTGCCTCTGGAGGAAGAAGAGCCCTGAGTGTACCGGGAATACTGTGACTCACGGAACCACATCTTCTTTTGCCCTCTCTGGTTCCGGGAAAAGGATGTTTGACAGTTCGAGAAGTGGATCCCGATGGCAGACTGTCTTCCCATCCTCTTCACTCTGGACTAATGTCTCTGACAGTCTTCCAAAGAGAGTAAAGCCGTCATAAGGGGCACTGGCAAAGGAAGCCTCGAAAGGGTCTGAAAATTGAAAATCTGAGCTAGGCGTTGCACCTCATAGACACACTGGACCCAGCCACCCTAGCTGCTTCTTCCGTAGCATGTGAAAGGAGTTGCATGGATGTGTTGGAGTCTGCTTTCAAAGTGGCCATCCTAGTGGAGAACGAGGTCTTGTCCTCCTGTGACACAGACTTAGGGGGAGACTCCTCCAGCTCCTTTAGCAGGTCATGTTGGAGTCTGGTGACATGGGCCAGGTAGTTCAGCACCCAAATGGAAAAGGTAACTGAAGCGTAAACCCGTTTCCCTAGCTGGTGCATCATCCATGACTCTCGGTCAGGAGGATGAACAGAGGAACTCTCCTGGGCAAGTTCCTTCTTTGTGGCTGATGCTACCACCATAGTATCGTTGGGGGTGCCCTTGTTCCATGCTGGTCTGTCTATGGGGGGACTTAAAATTTTGTTGGGTCTTTTTGGAATTGGTTCCACAGTGTCTGGTTCCTTCCATGCCTGCGAGGTGACCAGATCCAAAGGATCCGCAGGAGGGGATACCCAGGAAGTGGATGGGCCCGTGCCAAATGCCTCCAGGAACACGGACTCGTCAGATGAAGTTTGGAGGCAGACCAACCTCCTCATTGGCAGATTTCCATGATGTCTCCAAAAGAGACATCCTCGGGAGGTGACCTAGGGGAATCTTCTCCATCATCCAAGTCCATATCCTCGGTGGGGGAGTCCAAGTGCCTCCTTTTGCACATATGCTTGCGAGGTACCTCTCCAGTGGAGCTCTCCAGGGGGAACTCGCAAGCTACTTGTTCCTCGGAGGAACCGTCTGGGGCTCCTCGAGCACGGGCTGTCCCTCTGGTTAAAACGATGGGGACCGTAGAAACAGCAGAGGAGGTTTGGGTGGAGTCTGAGGGGGCAGTCAAGGGTCTCGATCCAGCAAAGAGAACCCTTTCTATGTCGAACATCGAAGGAGAGTGAACCTCCAGAGAAACCAATAAGGAAGCCTGTCTTCCCGGTTCTGATGAGAGAATCGGAGCCAGGCCCGAAGTGGACGGAGCTCCGAGGGAGCAAACTTGGCCCGACAAAGGCAGAGCTGATGAAAAAAGTTCCACTCCCTCTGAACCAACACCCATGCTCCGGCTCTGAGAGAGATTCGGATCCGAACTGGTCAGATCCGACACACTCCAGGCAGCTGTCTGTGTCGAGGAAGTAGGTACCGTCGGCGTCGACCCCCTGACTAAAGCCATCCTCGGATCTGAATACTCTGAACTCGATGGTCAGATCGGAGAAGAAGATATCAGCTGGAAAAAAGGAAGCGAGCTCCACCCCTCCTGAGGGAGAGGGGGCTGGCAAGACTCCCATCTGGATCTGACTATGGAAGAACCTCATCATTTTATCCATATCAACCTCAGACAAAGACAGGGTGGACCTCGACCTTGCAGGTAAGGGCACCGAGGCCCTAGAAGCTGAGTGCGTCTCTTCCGGCTCCGGGGAGAACCTTGGAGATCGCAGCCAAAGGGAGTCACGGATCCGTAAGGTTTTTACTGGTGAAGGGAGGTCCGGAGACCTCTTATGCTTTTCCCTCGCCTTCGATTCTCTCTCCTTCTCTCTGCCCCTTTTCCGCTCCGCTTCCACAGGCTTTTGCACAGGAGGTTGAGTCCAAGCCTGGGAGGGAGGAAAAGCCAGAGGAAGGAGAGGCAGCCACAGCAGCCGCTGTGACCGAAACCAAAGAGGAAGTAACAGTCTCAGAAGGGGGATGAAGGCCTTTTATGGACAACTTGGCCTTCCTATCTTTAATGGTGTGAGGGTTGAACCCCGCACATATAGTGCAGTCTACACTCAGATGGGCCACGCCCAAGCACATAACACAGAGAGTGTGGCCATTTGCAGGGGATAACTTACGACCACACTCCGTGCATCTTTTGAAAATAGGCTTGTCAACCATACTATCAGAAGAAAGAAAAACTAAAGAAAAATGGAATTTCTTTCTGAGAACACCCACTCACCACACACACACAGAACACACGGGGGGGGGGGCAGAAAATCTACACAACTACTCTAACTACCCTAAAAACTATAAACTCGACTCACCAAGTGAGGGGAGGAAAAAGGGGAACCTACTCTATCACTATCTAAAGATTTTAAAGAAAAAAAGAGATTTTTAAAGTCTTTGCCCACTTGAAAACCCTGGAGCTCTAGAGATCACGATGTATAAGCTATTCGCGGCAAACAAGATCTGCAGGTTGGAAGGTAGTGGAGGTGTATTATGGGTAAGGGTAGGAGCTTGGAGCAGATGCTAGTAAAGCTGCCAGCATGGATATGATATGGATCCGTATTCCCACACGTTGAAGACCAAATTAAGTAAACTTCTTCAAGATTGATAGTTATAGAACTACATATTTTATAAAAAGATTTATGAAATCTAGGAAATCAAAAATGATGAAGTCACTGTTTGTTAGTTACATTAGACCCAAATATGGAATGACAATATGGAAAACCTATAAGAAAACAAGCATGAGTAAAATGGAGAGAGTACAGCTGAGATATACAAAGGGCATCCATGGATGTGAAAATTTAACTTATGAAAGACATTTTTAAAATATCTGAACTTGTACAGATATCTAAGAGGAGATCTTATTCAAGTATATAGGGCATTTAGAGAAGTATCTCTGGGAATGTTTGGGGTTACCACAAAGTACTAGAGAATCAGACAACCTATGTAGAAAATACTGTAGAAATGAGAAGCATACTAATTGGTTCTCTGACAGAGTAGCTGATGCATGGAATAGACCACCAAATTACATTAAAGCAAGTACTAGTTTAGATATTTAACAGCAGTCTGGACACTTATTATGGTAACAATTGTTATGGTATATTGGCAAGATAGAAGAGCTTTTAATGCCTGTATTTGAAATATTGTTATGTATGTATGTAAAGAGGGTAGAGAGTGGCACTGAATCAAGAGAGATGGCAACAGTTGACACAGCACTCAGACCACATGTAGTAAATGGGAAAAAGGGATGCTTTGAAAAAGGAAATGAAAAATTACACAAAAGTAATTGGAATCTGTGGGGTATACTTGTGCAGAATAATGTTCAAGAAGAGTGAAATTAAAGGAAGGAGGGAAATGAACACTATGTAATGCTGGAGTGAACTTCAGATGCTAAAAGATGGAACGTGTATACTGCATGAAAAATGTTACTATGGTTTGTTTTCTTCTAAATGAATATAAGTCTGTCTACCTGTGCCCACTTTTATTGTGATTTGGTAACGCTGTTTATTAAATACATAAAATCTTTCAAACAAGAATAAAAACAGTTTAACACAAGTAACTAATAAGTATGTTGCTAGGAGCATTTTTCTGTAAATATGGAAGGCGCCAAGAAAGGGCCAAAGATTTGAAATGACAACCAGTCCTTCTTGCAGCAAAAAGTACAAAATTAAAATGGCTGAGTAACATTCCCTTTTAGCTAGATCTCTGATGATGTTTTGGACTCAATTCCAAGATGGCTGCACACCAAACAGACCGATTAGAGCTCTTCTACTGTGAAAATTAAAAACAAAGGAAAAATAAAAGTCAGTAAAAGCTTGCTATTTGGGTACAATTAAATCACTAGCTAGTAATTCTACTGTCTGGATGTCAGTAAAGATGACACTGAAAAATGTAAGAGAAAATCGACCGGAAAAGGAAAAAAAAAATTCTGGCTGAGAATAATCTTTCATCTGTTCAACAAAAAGCAGTTCAAGTTACAGCTATGGTACGAGGGGGTGCTGAAAAGTTTGAAGCCAGACCAAGAAGGGAATGACGTGGAGCCATGAAACTTACAAGTTATTCAACATATTCTCCTTGAAGTTCAACCATATGGCACATGTCTCAAGTCTCTGTAGTACTGCCCAAAAAAGTCTGAAGTCTGGTCACTGAAATACTGCTCCCTCTGCAGCAATCACCTCCAAATGACTAACATTGCTGCCTTTTCAAACTCTTTTTCAGGTTTGGAAACAGGAAATAGAGCAAGATCTGGTGAGTAGGGTGGATGGTCTATGCACTCAAACCCCCATTTCATCAAAACAGCCATCATTTTGCCAGCCTTGTGAACTGGTGCACTGTCTTGCAAAAAGGGAACTCCTTTCTGCAGTCTTCCTCTCCTTTTTCTTTCAATGTCTCCTTGAATTGCCAAAGCAAGTTTCAGTAGTATTCGGCATTAACTGTTTGGCCCCTTGGAAGATAGTCATTGTAACACCTTCCTGATCCCAAAACACTGTGGCCATGATCTTTCCTGCTGACTTTTGAGTTTCGAACTTCTTTGGCCTTGGTGAAATGGAGTGTCACCATAGCATAGACTGTTTTGTCTCCGTATCATAGTGGTGTAACCATGCTTCAACAGTAACTAGTCATTCCAAAAAGTTGGCACCAGCTCGACAAAAATGCCGCAAAATCAACTTGGAAGTGACCGCTCAAACTCTTTTCTCGTTGGCATTTAAATATTTAGGCACCCACCTGGCTGACAGCTTCTGCATACCCAGCTGTTCATGGATTATAAACCCAAGACATTCCCTGGATATCTGTAATATCTCAGGATTGTTTTAGCCGATATTCGCCCATCTGCCAAAATAAGGTCCTTGACATAGTCAAAAATTTCAGGAGTTAACCCTGTTTGAGGCTTCCCAGATCTTGCTGCATCTTCGGTCTCAAAATCTCAACACAAAGTTTGCAGGACACTTGATACTTAATGTTTGCATCATACATTCATGGATTTCCTTTGGAGCTTTTTCTGCAGGAATAGGAACTTCATGATGGCTCAGAGTTCCACACTTTTCAACGACATGGTTCAATCAGTGATCTGAAACAATGTCAAAATATAGCATTGTGATTCTGCAAATTGGCACTTTATAAGACTAAATATAAAAAAACCCTCTTCAGCTAGAGAGGCAAAATAATGCTCATAATTTAGAAAGCTGGTCAGGCTTAGAACTTTTTAGTACCCCCTCGTAGATCAGATGGCTTCCAATAATTTTGAGGAAAGTAAAACAAAATGCACTCAAATGTGCTTAAAATAAGCGAAACACAAACAATATATACACAGTCAAATAACAAAAGGCTGGAAAATACAAGTTCTAACTAGGAATTCAGATAAGCTGATAAAACTGCAAAAATCTAAGGCTGGAATGAAGAAGAGGTTGACAAAACATGAGGCTTTTCAAAAAGAATGGTATAAAAAACGAGAGAGAAAACACACAAAGAAAACCAAACATTTTCTGCTGTACCACAGAACCTGGTTATGTTATGAAAAGTACAGTTGCGTACACTTACCATAAATGTAGATGTTCGAGTGTATTCACTGTTGCAGTCACATTTGGGTTATCCCTAACAGGGTAGCCCACGGCCGGCCAAAATACCACAGGCTTAGTATTTCTGCGTCGGTTGCTTTCGCTTCAGGACTGACATCAGGAGTATAAAGTAAGGCAGCCGACACCATTACATCAGTTTTCTTGACTAACCTGTCAAGATCCCCCAAGTGTGAGACAGGTTCTGGTGGAGGAACCCCACCAGTAGAAAGTACATACCAATATGTCTCTTGTAAGGAAAGAAAAGAAAGAGGGGGATAGAGGGAGGGAAACCATGACTGCAACAGTGAATTCACTCTAACATCTACATTTACGGTAAGTGTACACAAAGTACAGTTTTGTACCTACCATAAATGTAGATGTCCGATAGATATGCAACTGCAGTCATAACATATGGGTTGTCCTGCCTCAGGCAGCCCTCTGTCGGCCGGATTCCAAAGTCTGGGTCCGGCGTCGGCTGGTGTCGCCTCCTCTCCGACGTCAGAACGGCTGGAGTATAAAGGCATCGGCCGACGCCATCTTCTTCAGTGTTTCTTGCCCCAGATGCCAGGTGCCCTCCTAGGAAGGCTAAATTTGGTGAATGGATAAATAATTCCAGACATGCACAACAGTAATAAACAGATACACCATAGGAGATAACCCCAGCAAATAGGAATAGGGGTAGTGGACCCATAAAGAAGGTAGCAGAGGGGTAGGAGGGTGGGAAAATCCGACTGCAGTTGCATATCTATAGGACATCTACATTTATGGTAGGTACAAAACTGTACTATGTCCTTCAAGAATGCAACTGCAGTCATAACATATGGGTTGAATACCATAGTCAAGCTGGGGGTGGCTGGAACTAAGAAAGTGATGGTGTAGCTAAAATGCCCTGCAGGACTGCCGAAGCAAAGCCTGCTCGGGATCTGGAGTATAAAGGCAGGTTGTAGTGCTTGGTAAATGTATGCACGGAGCTCCATGTAGCAGCCTCTAGAATGTCCTTTGTAGCCACTCCTCTTAGGAAAGCTGTGGATGTGGCTATAGCTCTGGTGGAGTGTGGCCTAATATTGGCTGGCACACCTTTTCCATGAAAAGAATAGCAGAATCTGATGCAGTGTCCAATCCATTTGGAAATTGTTTGTTTGGAGATTGCTTTTCCTTGTACTCCAGCAGCATAGGCTACAAGCAGTTGGTCAGACTTTCTGGTGGCCTTATTTCTGTCCAAGTAGTAGCGTAGTTGTCTGTGTATGTCCAAAGTATGCAGCAGTGCTTCCCCCCCTGTTTTGAGGATTGGGGAAGAAAGTAGGCAGGTGAATGGCTTGATTTAGAGAGACCCTGGAAATTACTTTTGGCATGAATGAAGGATTGGTTCTTAGAGAGACTCTGTCCTGATGAAAAATGAGAAAAGGAGGTACTGCCATGAGTGCCTGTATCTCCGAGACTCTTCTTGCTGATGTGATTGCCAATAGGAAAACCGTTTTCCATGAGAGAAATTGCATATCTGAAGTTGCTGCTGGTTCAAAGGGAGGAAGAGTTAATTTTTCCAAGACGAAATTGAGGTCCCATGCAGGTACTGGCGGTTTCCTGGGAGGTTTGATATTCTTTATCCCTCTTAGGAACCGTCTTAGCAAAGGATGTGAAAACACAGGTGGATCACAATTGTATTTTGCAGAGATTGCTGAGGCATGAATCTTTATGGAAGAATACGAGAGACCAGTATGAAACATTTCTGCCAAGTATTCCAATATCTGAGGTATACTCAATACTGTTGTATCCTGACCCCTGTTAGCATTCCAGATTATGAATCTCTTCCACTTGGCTGAATAGGTTTTTCTGGTGGAAGGTCTGCGTGCTTCCAGTAAGATCTCTTGAACTTTTTTGGAAAGAGAGATATCGGAAGGAGTTATGGTAACCTCCAGGCTGTCAGATGCAATGTTTTCAGGTTTTGATGAACAGTCCTGTAATTGTGTTGTGTTAGAAGCAGAGGCCATAGGGGCAGAGGCCACGGCTTGGTCCGAGTTATGCTCAACAGCAATGGGTACCAGTGCTGCCTTGGCCAGTCTGGAGCTATCAAAATGCCTGTTGGTTGTTCTGCTTTGATCTTCAGTATCACCTTGGTCAGCAGTGGTATAGGAGGGAATGCATAAATTGTTAGGGAATTCCAGCTGAAGGAGAGAGCATCCGTTTTCCAGGCTAGAGGATGGTGGGCCCTTGTACAGAACTTTTCCAGGTGATGATTCATGTGAGAAGCAAAGAGATCTATGTCCGGCCTTCCCCATGTCCTTGTTATTTGTGATAAAATGTGAGGATGCAGCATCTATTCGTGTGGATCCAAGAAATTTCTGCTCAGCTTGTCCGCCAGTACATTGTCCTTGCCTGGCACAAACTGGGATTGCAAATGAATCTTCAGACTTAGGGATTTTTCCCAGAGAATCATTGTTAGTCTGCAGAGGGGATAAGAATGAGTGCCTCCCTGCTTGTTTATGTACCACATAACAGTGGTGTTTGTCTGTCCTTATTAGCAAATGTCCTTGTTGAAGTGATTTTTCGAAAGTCTCAATTGCATATATCACTGCCAACATCTCTTTCTGGTTTTTGTGCAGATGCCTTTCCCTTGGTGTCCATTGACCTTGAATGCATCTGCCCTCCATGTGCGCCCCCCATCCATGGTCTGAGGCGTCTGTCATAATCATTTGACCTGCTTGAGGTTTGTTGAAAGCCATGCTTTTGTTTAACTGACTTGCTTGAGCCCACCACAAAAATTCTCTTTGCAGACATGGAATGAGTGGGATTACGTCCTCTAGGCTTTGGCTGTGTTGGGACCATAAGCTTTTTAAGTACCATTGCAGCTTTCTCATATGAAGTCTTGCCAAAGGTATCCGAAGAATGCAAGATGCCATGAACCCCAGGGCCTGCAGGATTTTCCTTGCAGTCAGCTGGGAGAGCTTTGCTAGGCCTTTGAAGTACTCTGGTAACTGCTGTTGTTTTTCCTCTGTGAGATAAGCCATTTGTGTTTTTGTGTCCAGTTTAGCTCCTAGGAAAATAATTTGTTGGGATGGCAGAAGTCTTGATTTCTGAATGTTGACTGTGTATCCCAAGGCCTGTAGTAATTGAATGACATAGTCCAAGTTTGCTATCAAGGTTTGTTTGTTGTCTGCTTGTATGAGGCAGTCGTCCAGGTAGGGGTATATTTGAATCCCCTGGAGTCTGCAGTGTGCCACTACTGATGCCAGGCATTTCGTGAACACTCTGGGCGCAGTAGATAAGCCAAACGGCAATGCTGAAAATTGATAATGCTCTGTCCCTGCAAGAAATCTGAGGTATCTTCTGCAGCTTTGTCTGATTGGGACATGCAGGTATGCCTCCTTGAGGTCCAGAGTGACCAGCCAAGACCCCTTGCCCAGCATGGGAAGAAGTTGCTGCAACGTCAGCATTCTGAACTTTGGCACAATGAGATAAGTATTTAGAGTAGACAAGTCCAGTATAGGCCTCCATTTGTTTTCCTTTCTTGGAACAAGGAACAGTCTTGAATAAAATCCCTGGCCCTGTTCCTGTGGAGGGACCTTTTCTATTGCTTTTATATTTAACAGCTTTGAAACTTGAATTAGTGCCTCTGCCCTTTGATGAAGTGGCAGGTTTGGCATGCCTTGTCTTATTGGTAAAGTATGGAAGTGGAATCTGTAACCTTTGTCTATTAAATCCAGAATCCAGTTATCTTTGGTTAAGATATGCCAGTTTTTTGAGAATAAGGATAATTTTCCGCCCAAAGGTGCTTCTCTTTGAGCCTTTGTTGGCGGTATGAAAGTCAAGTCACTGTGGTTGTCCTTGTGGTGCAGCTGGACTGGCTGCGCCACTTCTTTGATTTGGTGGTTGCCATTGGCGGCCCCTGTAGGAGCCTCGGTATTGCCCTCTACCTCGGGCACGCCTGTTTTTTCCCCTTTGAAACTTGTCAGTGTCTGGAAAGGACCAATTCTTTGAAGGCCAATTCCTGCTGAATGTGGGTGGCTGAACCTGGAGGAAATCTTTAACCCTCTGTACTGATTTAGCTTTTTCCTCAATGGACTTCAACACATCTTGTGCATTAGCACCAAAAAGCTTCTGTTTTTCCAGAGGTGCATCAAGTAACTTTACTTTAACATGATCTGGCAGTGGCTGTTCTTTTAACCAAGCATGTCTACGTATAACAGCCCCAGTCATAGCTGCCCTACATGAAGCCTCCAATGCATCATAACCACACTGAAGAAAATGATTGCTAACCTGCTGAGTGTTATGTACTAGATCCTGCAATGCCTTTCTATCAATAGGCTCAGGAGAGGCTAGCTTTTTCTGTAAATCTTCCAGTAAAAAATCCTGGTACTGAAACATATGAAAAAGGCAGTTAAGTGACCTCATGGCCAGGGTGGTAGAGGTATAAACTTTTTTACCCCATCTCTCCAGGGACCTAGCTTCCCTATCCGCTGGCAGTGGATTCTTGGCTGTGGAAGTAGCCACTCCCTTGGGGCCCTGTGAAATAGTTTCTAGATCCACAGAATGGGCCTTAAAGAGATGTTTGTGGGTGTCAGGGACCCTATAATATCTGTCTGGCTTGACAGGAGCAGGAGGGAGAGAATCAGGGTTAGCACTGGAGTCGGAGAAGACATCATCCAGGACATCCATAACTGGAGGGATAGCTAAAGGCCTGTGCTGGGGTAGCTTGAGGAAGGTACGTAGCCTTTTCCTGGAATCAGAGAATTCCTGACCCTGCCATTTAAAATGCCCCCTCATAGAGTGTAGGACTTCACCGAAAGAAAAATCCTCTGGAGGAGAGGCAGAGGGAATTGATTCCTCAGCATCAGAGTCCTCATAGGCCTGGAAGGATTCTTCTTGGGTATCTGAATGCTCAGAATCCCCAGAGTCTTCATCTGAAGAGAGGTTGTCGGCCTGCTCAGTTCTGGGCCTTTTCTCTGCAGGCGGCTGAGAACCTCTGTCTGGATGAGGCTGAGACCCTCTGATAAGAGAAATAAGATCTGCAGCAAGAGACATGATCTGTTTATCAGAAGAAGGGGCCTGGGCAGTAGGTTTAGGATGGGCCTTGGCCTGGCTGGCGGCCTTAGCACGTGCAAAGGCCTTGATGGACATGGATACAGGAGGCCTAGCTGCCCCACGTGCAGGAGTAACCTTGTCCACAGGAATGGTGTCGGGAAGATCCAGAACTTCGGTTTCTGGAGGAAAATCAACAACCGGCACCGGTGTAGACTCCGAGACCGAAGGACGTGTTAACGCTGTGTCGTCGGCCTGGAGCGGTTGAATTACCGCTTCCGAAGGGACCGAAGCACTCGCGGAGGGTTTAGGAGGAGTATCGGTGGAGGACGCGGGCCGACGATGTTTCGTTTTTTGGTAGATTAAGTCGTTGGTTGTTCCGACGGCATGATATAAGCGAAAGAATCGCTGAAAAAGTCTTCGGCAAATTCTGCCCGGCGCCTGAGAGTGCGCTTATTAAAGCAAGCACAGGCAGCACAGGCCGAGACGTCGTGGTCTGGGCCCAGGCAAGGGAGGCAATAAGAATGGAAGTCCTTAAGAGGTATTTGTTTACCACAAGATAAACAATTATTAACTTTCTCAATTTGTTCTGACATCGGCTGAGGCAAGAAAAAATGTTCCCCAACGGGGTACTTAGCTTGTAGATGACTTCGGTACTGAAAACACAGGAGCTGACCGACCGGCACTTGCGAACTGCTTCTGCTTCGGGCACCGCACGGCAAGAAAGACTGGAGAAGATGGCGTCGGCCGATGCCTTTATACTCCAGCCGTTCTGACGTCGGAGAGGAGGCGACACCAGCCGACGCCGGACCCAGACTTTGGAATCCGGCCGACCGAGGGCTGCCTGAGGCAGGACAACCCATATGTTATGACTGCAGTTGCATTCTTGAAGGACATCTGTACTATGTTCTTCATGTTTCACTGTTGCAGTCATCACATTTGGGTTGATTCCCAAAGCTGAGGAAATGGGGGGAGGCAGTCAAGGAAACAGGGCTGGCTAGGATGTCCTGCAAGACTGCAGAGGCAAACCCTGCCCTGGATTTGGAGAATATAGACAGGTGGTAATGTTTGGTAAAGGTGTGAACAGATGTCCAGGTGGCAGCCTCCAGGATGTCCCTGGTGGGGACTCCTCTGAGGAAAGCTGCAAAGGTGAAGGTTGCTCTAGTGGAGTGAGTCCTGACCCCCTTGGGTAGAGGCTTTCCGCGTTGTTTGTAGCAGAAATGGATGCAGCGTGCTATCCATTTGGAAATGGTTTATTTGGAGATGGCTTTGCCCTCTGCCACTGCAGCAAAGCTAACAAGCAATTGATCAGACTTTCTGAAGTATTTAGTCCTGTCTATATAGATTCTAAGCTGTCTGTGCACATCTAGAGAGAGCAGGATCATTTCCCCCTTGTTCTGTGGGTTAGGAAAAAAGGTGGGCAAATTAATGGATTGGTTGAGAGCCACACTGGACACCACTTCGGACATGAAGGATGGGTTAGTCCTGAGGGATACCTTGTTTTCATGGAAGATGATGAAGGGGTTCCACAGCCATGAGTGCCTGCAGCTGGGAGACCCTTCTGGCTGAAGTGATGGCCAGAAGGAAAGCTGTCTTCCAGGAGAGAAATTTTAGCTCTGCTGAAGAGGCTGGTTCGAAGGGGGGCAGGGTGAGCTTTTCCAACACAAAGTTAAGGTCCCAAGCTGGGGTTGGTGCTCTTCTGGGTGGCCTCAAATTGCTAGCCCCTCTTAGGAACTGTTTGATCAAAGGGCGAGAGAAAAGGGGCTGCTCAGTGGGAAAATGAGCAGAGATAGCAGAGGCATGAATTTTAATAGAGGAAAAATAGAGGCCACTGTGTAGTAGGCCAGCTAAGTAATCCAGGATAAGAGGGAGGGAGGGAGGGCTGTGCCGTATTGGCTCCCTTAGCCTGAATCCAGGTGCAGAACCTTTCCCGTTTGTCAACATACGACTCTTTAGTGCTAGGGCACCTGGCCTCACGTAGAACATCTAGAACCTGTTTACTGAGGTTGGCAGATTGCTCAGGGGTTAGGGAATAAGCCAAGCTGCCATACTGAGTGCCTGCAATTGGGGATGCATGAATTCCCCTTCCCTCTGAGTCAGGTTTGGAATCTGAGGAAGATGATATGGTGGCAGTGGGGACAGGTTGCGCAGCAAGGGGTACCAGTGCTGGTGAGGCCAGTCTGGAGATATAAGAATTGTCCTTGGTTTTTCCTTCTTTTAACAGTACCCTGGGGATGAGAGGTAGTGGAGGAAAGGCATAGACTAATAGATTTGACCTCGGGGAAGGACAGTGCATCCACTTTCCAAGCCATGCAGTGATGCTCCCTGGTGCAGAACTTGCTGAGCTGATGGTTGGTGTGGCAGGCAAAGAGGTTGACCTTCTGGGTGCCCCATTTCTGAGTTATTAGGGTGAAGGTTCTTCTGTTGAGCTGCCACTTGTGTGGGTCCAGAAGATTTCTGCTTAAGTGGTCTGCCAGAGAGTTGAGAGAACCTAGCAGGAATTGTGCTAAAAGGTGGAGTTGCATGGCAGAGGCTGTGTGCCAAAGAGTCATGGCCAGCCTGCATAGAGGGTAGGAGTGAGTCCGTCCCTGCTTGTTGATATACCACATCACAGTGGTGTTGTCTGTTTTGATCAGGAGAGCCCCTGGGGAGAGAAGGGGCTTGAAAGCCATCAAGGTGTGCTGGACAGCTATCATCACTATTTGGTTGATATGCAGATGGATTTGCTGTGACTCCATTGGCTCTGTATGCACCTGCCATCCAGGCGTGCACCCCAAGCATACTCTGATGTGTCTGTGGTGAGGATGTGGGTGGCAGGGGGTGATCAGAAAGGTAGTCCCTTGTTGTGGGACAAGCCGTTGCCCACCAAAGAAAATCTTTTCTGAGGCAAGGTATTATGGGTACAAGAGTCTCCAGGTCTTGAGAGTGTTGACATCAAAGGTTTTTTAGGTACAACTAAAGTTTCCTCATATGCAGTCTGGCATATGGAATGAGTAGAATACAAGATGCCATGAACCCCAGAGATTGCAGGATTTTCCTTGCAGATAGCTGGGGTCTGGAGGTTAGCTGAGAGAAGTAGGCTGTCAGGAAAGTTCGCTTTTCGGGTGTAAGGAATGCCATCTGGGATGTTGTGCCCAGGCTTGCTCCCAGGCATTCAATCCTTTGGGTGGGTACCTGTTTGGATTTATTTTTGTTGATTGTGTACCCTAGGGAGTTTAGCAGGGACTTTACCAAGGCCAGGTGCTTGAGCAACGTTTCCTGGCTGTCTGCCTGGATTAGGCAGTCATCTAAGTATGGGTAAATTTGGATATTCCTTTGTCTGCAAAAGGCAATGGCTGGGACCCAGACATTTTGTGAAAACTCTGGGAGCAGTAGATAAGCTAAAGGGAAGCGCAGAGAACTAAAAGTGCTGAGATCCTGCCCTGAAACTGAGATATTTCCTGCATGATTCCCTGATAGGAATGTGGAGGTAGGCCTCTTTTAGGTCTAGGGTGGCTAGCCAACCATCCTTGAAGAACATGGGTGGCAGCTGCTGGAGGGTGAGCATTTTGAATTTTGAGATCACCAGAAAGGTGTTTAAAATGGATAGATCGAGGATGGGGTGCCAGGTGCCCTCTTTTCTGGGTAAAAGAAAAAGTCTGGAGTAGAAACCTTGGCCCTTCTGTTCTGCAGTAACGTGCTCTACTGCCCTCATAGAGAGGAGGGAAAGGACTTGCTTTTGCACCTCTGTCCAATGTTTTGGAGGTAGATCTGGGGACCCTTTTGGAGTTGGAAGGGTGAGGAAAGAAAATTTGTATCCCTGGGACACTGTTGAGAACCTAGTGGTCATTGGTAATGGTGGCCCATGTGCTTGCGTGAAAGGAGAGTTTTCCTCCTAGGGGTAAGTGAAGGTGGGCAGAGGGAAGGGGTGGCTTAGAATTCCCTGGTTTTGAAGTGGAAGTAGTCCACTGCTTAGATCTCTGCACTTCCTGTGGCTGCTGTCTGGGTAGGGGGGGGGTACTAGTTCTCCAGGGTCTGAGCTGAACTGGCTTGGTGGGAGCAGGAAAGGACCAGTGCTTGGTGGGACAATGCCTGCTGAACCTGGGTGGCTGGACCTGTAAGAAATCCTTAACTGTCTGCATAGATTTAGCTTTTTCTTCCATCTTTTTTAAGACCTCTTCTGCCTTACTGCCAAATAAGTTGTCTTTGTGCAAGGGGGCAACCAACAATTTAGATTTAACATGGTCTGGCAAAGGCTGTTCCTTAAGCTATGCATGCCTTCTAAGGACAGATCTGGTGACTGTTGCCCTGCAAGAAACTTCTAGGGCGTCAAAACCACAGTGCAAGGTGTGTTTAGTTATTTGACTTGCAGAATGCATTAACTCTTTAGATTCTGCACAAGCAGGAAAGGAAGACATTTTCTGTTTGAGGAGCTCCAGGGTATGTTGCTGAACTTTTAGTATATGGAACTGACAATTTAGTGCTCTGACAGCAAGAGTAGTTGAGGTGTATACTTTTTTACCCCATCTGTCTAGTGCTCAGGAATCCCTATCTGAGGGGGTGGGATTCTTAGCAGAGGTTGACTGAATTCCTTTAGGCCCTTGAGAAATTACCTCAGGGTCAGCAGTAGGATTTTTTTTAAAAAAGAAATGTATGCGAGTCAGGGACTCTGTAGTAAAGGTCTTATTTTCTGTATGCAGAAGGGAGGGTGTCAGAGTCAAACTGGATTCCAGGAAAACATCCTCCACAACATCCAGGACTGGGGGGGGGGGTGGCCAAGGGTCTGTGCTGTAGAAGATCTAAGAATTCCCTGAGTCTCTTTTTAGACTGAGGGTAGGACTGACTTTCCCATTGGAAATGCTCCCTTAAGGTAAGAAGGGTTTCCCCCAAAGGAAAAATCATCTGGGGGAGAGGCTGAAGGAATGGAATCTCTGCATCAGAATCCTCATAAGCAGAGAGGGATTTCATGTCTTCATATTCAGATGCATCAGAGCCATCGGACTCCTGTTCAGACAGAACTACAGGGGACAGATCTCTTCATTTGGAAGGGGTAGCTTGGCTTCCCCTGATCAGCATGATAAGGTCTTCTGCCATTTTAAGCATTTTAGACTGAGGCAAGGAAGCAGGTGCCTGAGATTTGGTAGTTGGTTTCTTGGGTGTGGTTTGTATCCTGGGCCTAAGAAACTCAGTAATCTTCGAAAGAACGGTAGTTGTGAAAGAAGATGTCGGTTTGTGTCAAGAATTGGTAGTGCAAAGGACTTCCTCGGAAGCCGGTGCCTGCTCAGCGGCTCCGGACCCATCCAAGGTAGAGACGACCACAGGATCCTTAGTCTGAGTTTTGCTGCATACTGGACACCGGAAGGGTCTCGGTAGCGGCCTGTGAATCCACAGAAGCAGGCATCAGGGGCTGCGAAAGCACCTCACTGAGGACTGAAGAACTGATGACTAGCTTAACGGGAGTGTCGTCGTTAGGTTTGGACGTGTGCGGTCTGTATTTATCTTTACGTTTTATCGGAAGATCTGCCATGGACGGCTTACCGAAGCCATACCAGATGCTAAGGACTGTACGCGAAAATATCTAGCTACAATAAGGGCCTGATGACGGATAGTTCTGTAGTTGAACAAAGCACAGAAGCGACAGCGGTGGACGTCATGGTCTGGGCCTAAGCAAGTGACGCAGTAAGAATGAAAGTCTCGGTGTGGTATTTGCTTTCCACAGGCGAGACAATTGTTAACCTTTTCTGACATCGGTTAGTGCAAGAAAAAAGGATCCCCAACGGGGTACTTAGCTTTAGAAGACTTCAGCTTCAATTCGGTAGACGAAACCGGCACTCGTGCTAACTGCTTCTGGCTCCCCAGCAAGAAAGTCTGATGTAATGGCATCGGCTGCCTTACTTTATACTACTGACGACCTGACATCAGTCCTGAAACGACAGCAACCGATACAGAAATACTAAGCCTCGGATATTCGGGCCACCCGAGGGCTACTCTGGCAGGGATAACCCACATGTGATGACTGCAACAATGAAACACAAAAAACATCTACAAATAAGCAGAGTGCTGTTGCACAGCAGAATTCTTTAACCAAAATATCACACTGTATGGATGCCATAAACCTGGCCATGAGAAAATAGCCAATATCAATAAAACTACAAATGCAGTTATACCAGCAGAATGAGTTGTTCCTAACAAAACTGGATTACAAGCAAAAGTATAAAATACTGGGGACAACAGTGCGTGAAAGAGATCATCCACTGTATACTAGACAGAAGAGAAGAAAGTTCAATCCAATAATCTGGTACTGTCAGACAGTTGCGAGATTCAAGCTGCTATAGTCAGCTTGCTTCATAATCTTTCCTGGAGGATCAAAGGCAATTTTGGGTGCAGAGCAGGCTGAGGAGGATATAAAGTTTATCCAGCAAAGAGTGAGAGAGAAAGTTAAAAGGGACACTGCTGCTCATTCTTCTGGTAATAATAGCCCATAAAGAGATATTGCAAGTGGAACCTCTTCCATTGCTTCAAAGGAAAATGCTTGATTAACTGGGGGAACCCAACTAGAAGAATTAAGAGTATCTTGGTCTTGAACCAGAGACTACCGTTGGGAGATTGGGAGGATCCCAGCAATACTGCAAAATTAGTGAATAAACACGGGACTATAAAGCATCAATCCCAATAGATATAGGGCTAGAAATGTGAACTTTGGCTTTACAGTAAATAGTTAAGAAAGGCTGGAATTTTATAGCTAAAGAGTTAAACTGGTGGGTGAACTATACAATATGCATGCCACATTATATTGTTTACAATGACACTGAAGGGACTGAATATGTATTCATTTAAACAGATTTTGCTCTTATTAATATTAGTGTAAATGTTTATGGTGTAAATTGCATGTTACATTGTAAAGCTGCTTTGTATAGTGTTTGGAAAAGGATATTTTAAATATGAGGTGGAGGCACATCTCATCAGTAACTGCTGTACTTGAAGTATTTTTCTTAGTTGTAATAAAGTAAGAAAGGCTAGACAGAGAAGTTCAAACTTAATATAATGTTGTAATGTTGGGCTACTGGTGTAGGAATGCAAAGGAGCACTGATCACATTAAATATAGTATTAAGATTATCATTTCCCAATTCTGATAGAACTGGAGATTAATGTTATTAGTGTAAGCTACTTTTAAGCAAACAGGCTTCAAAAATAAGATAAAATGAAGAAAGGCAGAGAAAAAAAGAAGTTATGTACTCATCACAATGTTCCATGTGAGTTGTTCCATCTCGCCTTCATTCTTCACTGATGGGTTCGGAGCCGATCCTCGGCTTCGACACGGCCTACTAGCAAGCTCAAAGTTCTCCAGGAGCTCGATACCCAACCCCTTATCCCACAATGCACTGCTGGAATTACCTCAGATCTTGTTTGTTGTGTACCATATACAAGTACAATAATTATTCTGCCTAGGAATGAAGACACATTGAAAAACCAGAATGAAGACAGCCTCCAGGTCAACTGCCAGCCAGGAGGGGGAAGGAGGGAGGGACGTGAGAATGAAGGCGAGTTGGAACAACTCACACGGAACATTATGGTGAGTACACAACTTCTTTATGTGAAGTTGTTCAATCTCGCCGTTCATTCTTTACTGATGGGTAGCGTCCCTAGCACCCTGATCTTGGGTGGCTAACGGAAGTACAATCTTCAGAACCGTAGAACCAAATGAAGCCCTGTCCCTGGAGGCCTTATCCACTTTGTAATGAGTTATAAAAGTGTGAGGTTTAGACCATGTGGCTGCTGCATAAATGTTGTTCAAAGGTAATTTGGCTTGAAAGGCTGAAGAGGTAGAAACTGCTCTGGTTGAATGAGCATTCACCTTACTAGACAAGGGAATGTTATGACAAGAATATGTGTAGGTGATACAATCCGACAGCCACTTAGACAGGGTTGTTTTGGCAACTGGTTTACCTTTCCTGGTCTCAGAAAAAGACACAAAGATCTGATCTGATTTCCTAATGTCTTTTGTTCTGTCTAAATAAAATCTAAGTTGTCTATGAACATCGAGTTTGTGCAACAAATATTCCAATTTGTTTGTGTGATTAGGGAAGAAAACAGATAACTCAACATCTTTATTAATGTTAATCTCAGAACATACTTTAGGCAAAAAGGATGGATTTGTCCTGAGAGATACTCTTATCAGCATGGAAGACCATATAAGGGGGCTTGATGGATAGGGCTTGGAGCTCTGACACACTGCGGGCTGAAGGGATGGCTACTAAGAATATAGTTTTGCACGACAGAAATTTTAGTTCACAAGATGATGCAGGCTCAAAAGGAGGAAGAATGATGTGAGATAACATACAATTCAAATTCCAGGGGGAGTAAGGGGACTTCACTGGAGGCCTCTTGTGAAAAGAACCTTTTAGAAAAGCCTTAGACAATTGGTGAGCCATAATATTCAAACCATCGATTCCTAGATGGAAATTAGATATAGCAGCTAACTGCACTCGCACCGTAGCAGCCGCTGCTCCTTTGTTGGAAGATTTCTGTCAAGAATTGTAAGATAGAAGACAATGGCGCTTGGTAAGGGTCAATGTTGTGGGAAGAAGCCCAAATGGAAAATCTCTTCCACTTACTACAATACAGTTTTCTAGTGGAAGGTTTATGGGAAGCCAACAAAATTTGACTAGTGTCATGGGAAAGATTATAAAGCCTGGCTATGCGGGGAATTGGAGCAGCCAAGCGGTTAGCTTCAGTGTCTGCAAGGATGGATGAAGATCCCCTGACGGACGTGTCAACAAGTCCGGAACTGGGTCCAAGATCCATGGTTCTTCCAAAATGTGATGGTAAAGATACGGAAACCAAATCTGCCGAGGCCACTGAGGGGCAATAAGGATGATCGTCCGTCCCAGCGACTTTGCTTTCTGTAAGAATTTGGGTATCAGGGGAATTGGTGGAAATGCATAGAGGAGACCCGGGGACAATCGTGGACAAGAGCATCCCTCAGGGAGTGACCTGGCGTGGGAATCAGGGCAAAATAGCTTCTGCATTTGTTGTTGATATGACTGGCGAACAGGCCGCAGGAAGGCTGGCCCATTTGTGGAAGATCCTGTCCGCAATCTCTTGTTTGAGGGACCATTCGTGGGGCAATAAAATTGCTCTGCTCAGTCTGTCCGCTATGACGTTGGATTTGCCCAGGATGTGCATCGCTAACAGAAAGAGCTAGGATGACACTGCCATACTCTGAGGGCTTCTTGGCAAAGGGGATAAGACTTGGTCCCGCCTTGCTTGTTCAGGTACCAGACCACTGACATGTTGTCTGTCTATACTGCAATTGTCCTTAGAGAAAGAGAGTCCTGAAAGTATTGTAACGCTAGAAATACTACTCTCATCTCCAAGACACTGACATGCAGATGTGATTCTTGATCTGTCCATGTGCCTTGGGCAGTCTTTCCATGAAAAAGCCCCCCGCACCCTATCAGGGAAGCATCCGTGGTAACAGTGGCAACTGGAGGGGGGAGCATGAAGGGACGTCCTATTGTGACATGAAGAGACGTCAACCACCACTAAAGATCCTTCTTGCAGGAATTCATTATCAGGATCATGACACTCACTGGAAGTTCTTGGTAAGACCATTGCGTGAATAGAAGCCATTGAAGGATTCTCATATGCCTCCTTGCTAACGGGATTGCTAAAATAGCTGCCATAAATCCTAGAACTTTCAATACCTCTGCAGCTGATGCTCTGTTCTTTGATATCAGGGACATGAGGTGTTGGCGAAGAATACAAATTATTTCTGGTGGAAGACGAAGAGTGGTGGTTGACGTGTCTAATTCTGTCCCTATAAAAACAATATGCTGCGATGGCAACAAGGCAGACTTTTTGAAGTTGACTGCAATACCTAGCCGATCGCAGTGTTAGTGTAGCCTCTCCCACTTGAAGAAGTTGATGCCTGGTGGTGGAGGTAAGGAGCCAATCGTCCAAATATGGAAACACCTGGAATCCTAGACGCCTCAGGTGAGCCGTGACTATTGCCATGCACTTGGTGAACACTCTGGGGGCTGTAGTGAGACCAAAGGGCAGAGCTTGGAATTGATAATGATTGGTTCCCAGACAGAAATGCAGGTGATCTCTGAATGGCCTGGCCATCTTTATGTGGTAATACGCATCCTTCAGATCGATCGAGCACATCCAATTGTCCTTCCCTAGAAATGGGAGTATGGACTGTAGCACGACCATTCGGAACTTCTCTTTTCTCACAAATTGGTTGAGTCTGCTGAGATCCAAAATGGGTCTCCAGTCCCCTGTTTTCTTTGGGACCAAAAAGAATCTAGAGTAAGTTCCGAATCCTGTTTGGTCTGCCGGGACTGGCTGAATGACTCTTTTTCTAGCAATCGGCGTATCTCAATTGCTGCTTGTCCCATGTGACTAGGTGGAACGTTCTGGATTTTTTTGACGGGAAGGGGCTGGGTGGAGAACGGTATGAAATACCATCTGGAAATACTTTGTACTAAACAGTCGATTGTTATTTAGCCAGGCTTTTGGGTACAATGACAAGCAACCCCCGACTGCCTCCAGAGTAGGACAGCTGGGCCTCCCTTCAGGAGCACTGGTAGGACTGACCAGAGAAGTGATCTCTGTCACTCTGGTGTTGCGGACCCCCTCTGCCGCGAGGGCAGCTTCTTCCATTGAAGCCCCCTCATCTGCCTCTGGAGGGGGGGGGGGCTCTCCACGTGCGTCTTGAAAGGCTCCTTGGGCTTTCCGGAACCACATCTTTCCTCCCCTCTGACTTTTAGGAAAGGGTTGAGTGGGGGTGGAAAAACGGACCCCGATGGCAGAGTCTTTCCTTCTTGCTCACACTTGGTCAAAGTCTCCTTCACCTTTGGCCCAAACAAAGATGAGCCGTCAAATGGGGTATTAGTAAAGGAAGACTTGATGGGTTCCACGAAGGAACAGAGTCGCATCCAGGCATGCCTACAAAGAGTGATTCCTGTACCTGTAACTCTACTCGAACCATCAGCTGCATAAGATACGAGGCGCATGGATGAGTTGTCTATCGAATTGAGGATAGAGAGCTGAGTGGCAATCTTGTCAGATATACTCGTAGCTACAGCACCCTCAAGAGCATCTTCCAACTCCTTGAGGAGAGCTCTCTGCAGTCTGGTAAAATGTGTCAATTAGTTCAGTGATCTGAGTGAGAAAGTCACTGAACTGAACATGAGTTTCCCATATCTATCCATGATCCTAGATTCTCTGTTAGGAGGATGGATAGATGAGGAAGTCTCAGACATTTCCTTTTTGGTGGCTGCCGCCACCACCAAGGCATCAGCAGGGACTCCCTTGGTCAAAAAGGACTTATCCACGGGTGCAGAAATAAACTTATTAGGTCTCCTAGGAACAGGTTCCATAGATTCTGGTGACTCCCACACCCTACGAGAGACCAAATCCATAAGCTTATCGTAGGGTGGAGATACCCAAGAGGTGGAAGTTTGAGACCCGAATGCCTTCAGGAGAACCAACTCATCCTCAGTAGGGCTCTTGGACTGCCAATCACTTCTCTGCCTAAGAATTTCAAGAATCTCCGCAAAGGAGATGTCCTCAGAGGGGGATCTAGGGGACCCTGCTGATTCATCCAAGTCGGTGTCCGATGTGAGAGACTCCTGGGGGGAGTCCAAATGCCTCCTCTTGCATAATCTCTTCCAGGGAACTTCTTCAGAGGGAACTTCTGGAGAGATCTCAGAAGAGCAGGGAGCGCCCTGTGGGGCTACCTGAGGCTCAGGGTCCCTACGCTTGGGAAGACCGGAGGAGACAGAAACTGACACAGGCACTTTAGTGGAAGAAGAGGCCAGACCTTGAGATGAGGAAGTCTTAGGAGACAACACTCGCCTCATGGCTTCGAATGCACCTCGGCTCCAATGAGGAGTCGACAGGTCCGACGGAGCCGCAATCTCCTCCCGCACCAAAGCCGTGGGCTCCGAGCCCGAGGTAGGAGCTGAGCTCACCTGAGCCGAGGCCCCGAGAGGACAAGTCGGTGTGGCTATCCTCCCCGGACCCGACCGGAGAGCGTCAGCTCCTAGAGTTCCCAGTCAGCACAGAGAACGTTCGAGCAGATGGAGCCGACAACACTGGACCAGGTGTCTGCTCCAAGGGATCCATAATCATCAGGTCGGCCTCCTCTGGCTCTGAAGGTCCGGTATGGCTCGGAGGAGCAGACAATTCAAGAGTAGTGGTCTTCGGCTCTGACGGTTGGGTCTGAGCTGACAGCAATTTAGCTAGGCCTGGTGCCTTTAAGAGTTTCTGAACCAGCCGGTCCATATCCAGATCAGAAAGGCTGACAGAGGACCTGGAAGAGTGAACAGATAGAGCCGATTGGAGCAGTATTGATGGAGGTTTGTCAGCAACCAGTTCCAGAGCACTGTCCCGGTTCCGAAAAGAACAGACTGTCGGCTCCGAAGGCAGTGGAGCCGAAGTCACCACACTTTGACCTTTTTTAGATCTGGATTCAGAGGAAGATTTGGACAATTTGCTGGCCCCAACCTGGTCAGACAATGCCTCAGAAAAAGGGTGTTTGATAATACCACTGTCAATTAACTTCCTCTTCCTTTCTGCAAGCACTCTGGTGGAAAAGGAGTGAAAGATACTGCACGACTCTTGCAGGTGCGCCTCACCCAAACAGTAAACACACTGCACATGGGCATCCATGATGGACATTTTCTGACCGCAGTCTGGGTATTTTTTAAACCCAGACTTTGGATGTTTATCTTTTTCTTCAGATATTTCACAATATCCAATAAAATGGAACATACTGTTTAACTATGAGCTATTTAAGAAATCTAACTAACTAACTCACACAAAACACACACAGCCCAAAAGGGGAAACTAATAACTATATCAATATAAACAGGATTAAGTAATCCAATAACAAGAGTCCCAAACAGGGAACACTGACTAACAACTATAAGAAGAGATCCTAAGGCCAAAGAGCCGAAGGCAAAGAAAGATTTTACTGAGGAAAGGGGGTTGAACACAGAAAATAACTATTTACTAGCTAGTAATATCTAGTATTATATAGTAATCAAAGATATATAAAAATTGAAATATAAAACTTGCTGAAAGTTGAAAACTCCCAATAAATGTCTCGAGCAACGCTGGAAACCAAGAGATACCTGCTGCGGCAAACTAGATCTGAAGTAATTCCAGCAGTGCATTGTGGGATAAGGGGTTGGATCTCGAGCTACTGGAGAACTTTGAGCTTGCTAGTCGGCCATGTTGTAGCAGAGGATCGGCACCGAACCCATCAGTGAAGAATGAATGGCGAGATTGAACAACTTCACATTAGTAGTTTTGTGTATTTGAAAAGTCATTAGCTTTTTCCCGATGGCAAAGTTTCTCAAGTGTGAGACGAGAAGTCGACAGGTACAAGTAATCATCATGAGAGGTTCGAACACTGTTTGCAATTAAAATTTAAAACAGCAATGGCAAGCAGTTCAGTGAAAAGTAAATTATTAAAGTATTTCCCACCTCAGCAGGTTTTAAACTTCAATACATTTAATGCAGCACTGTACAATTTAAATAATTTATTTAAAGGAAGTCAGTGTAATTTTTCTTAGAACTAAAATTATCATTTACTGAATGCATGCAAGCTGTTTTCACAACTGATAGGAGAAATAAAAGGAAAACAGACAGCAATTTAAGTGGGATTAGTGGCTTTAACATGCCCTTTATCATGGGTAAAGTGAGTGTAGTCATCGATTTGTGGCCACTCCTCCAATTTGGTGGTGTAAACTTAGTTTTTTTTGAAAATGTACACACTTGTGTATTTTTTTAACTTAAAATTAGACAAGATCTGAAAATCTACTGCTACAATGAAAACACAAAACTAAAAATGCTTGAAAAATGTAACAAAAAAAAAAAAAAAAAAAAAAAAAAAGGTTCAAATGGAGATGAAAAGCAGCTTTACAAGAAAAAAGCTTGCCGATCACTGTGTGCATTTAAGCTAAAAGTTGGAAATGTACATTTAGCACAACTGTTGTGTAACAAGTGGGAGTCATATGCTCACCTTGTCCATATTTTCATGGAATGTAAACAACGTTATAGGTACAGAAAAAGCAGACAGTACTGAATTATACAAAGTGTAGGGTGTACATGGCAATGTTGCAGGAGATGCATTTGGGGAAAAATGTATGTGTAAATTTGACAAACTGGATTTTAGGATGGACATTCAGCAAAATAGGGGAAAAAGAAAAACCCAGTAATACTGAATGTAAGAGGGACTTCAATAGTGATATGAAAAAATGGGAATAGAAATAATGGCAGATCTGTGGTAGTAATGGGTCACTGGCAGAAGAGGACAGCTACTCCACTGGCATGCATTTATATTCCACCTAAAAGTACCACTATGGAGCTTAAGAAATTTTTGAAAGAAACAAATTTTCAGCAGGGATTATTTTATCCAAAATTCTCAAGCTCCGTTACAACTGTTTTAGGTGGAATACAACTACACGCCAGAATAATCCTCTTTCCCCTGCATTTTCAATGCTTGTACATCTTGCAATCCATATCTTCAAATCAAGAGCTTTCAGTTCTTAATTTCGGTATTATCTTCTACAAACATCCTTAGCAAAAAGAATTAATTTAAATACATACACCTAAATACTTCATCTTAACATGTCCCCATAAGTGTGGTTATTCCTAAACTTAATTCATGCAGAGTTACATATTTTACATTACATCTTTTACTTTATCTTCAATTCTTTTATACCCTTAAAACTAGCTCAGAATGTTCCACAACACCAAAATGTAATTTTCTGGATAGATCAAGTACAAAATAATAAAATCGGCAAATAAGGATAACCTTTTTTGTTTACCTAACTAGTTTGGCATCAGCATGTCTTCCTTTTCCCATTCTGTACATGGGGTTGGGGTGTCACATCAATAGTGACCAGCACATAGAGCCAATCAATGTTCAAACCACCAGGTGACTAGAATTTGTGAAACCCTTATTTTCATTGACAATGTCTCTAAATATACAGCAAATAAAAAAAAAACATCCCTAACTTGATATGTCTGTTCAAACACAGTTTGCCATACAAAAGTCATCTCTCGTTAATTCTTACTTACAACCATTACTATATCCTCCGTATTAACCTTATTACTCCATCAGGGAATGCAAATGCTAGCATGGCCTAAATGAAACTAAGACATGACCCTATCAAATGCTTTTGCTGCATAAAAATTCACAAATAAGAGCTGTGCAGTGTTTTCTTGTACTTCAACTCTCTCTATACAATTGTTCAGTTAATGCCATCAAATACTTGCCTCCCGTCCATAAAGCCACACTGATCAATTTTTGCCATTCTGTTAGTGATATAGACAAACACTTCATAATCATGGGTTAAAGCTGAAGAAGGTCTACATGAAGCTGTATATCTATCTGAATGACAACTTTCAGTAAAACACCACCTCTGTTTTCTTCCAAAAAGTCAGCACTTCCCACCTTGTAAAATATTGTTGAACAAAGCCTTACTGAGAGGCAAACTTACTTAAACTTACTTACTTAAAGAGGCAACTGGGAACATGTCTTATGGAAATGCAACAATTAGGCAGATTTTAAAAATGCACTACATTACTTTCTCAAAAGGTTAGGGGAAACAAATGGTTGTAACTAAAGAAATAATTATTTTGAGACTAAGTACAAATGTATACTCCCTGGACACAGCAAGACCAAAGTTTAGTGGTTACTAGCTGCAAAAAAACAAATTAGAAAATGGAAATTATGATCTACACCAACTTTAAACTATTAAATATTGTAATGAAGATTAAATAATTGGAGGTGGGATCTTTAGAAAAGAAAATGCTGCAAATTTCATAGAAATAAAAGGAATTAATGGGAATAATACATGCAAAATAATGTTCAGGAGGAGGACTAAGGATTAAAGGACAGCAGGAACGGAGCAATTTACATCATGTTTGAATGAAAGAAAAATTAAAGAAAACATTGCATAACAACTGAAATGTGATGCTTTCATAAACATTTTTAAAAATGTCTTCCAGATCTTTGCTCCAGTTTTCCTCTCCTCACTTCCAAATTTCCCTAGGAATAGTGTACCTGGATACTTCCATCCTGACTGATTATACTTCACCATTTTTATTTCCTCTCATCCTATCTTAGCTATTAATTGTCTAACTGCATCTTCATCTAACCTTGGCATAGACAAAATTTTCCATATTATTTTTAATTTTGCCTTTTCTTTCTTTTCTCATTCCTCTGCTTTAAACACGTTACAAAAATTCCTAGAATATCTGAATACACACTATAGGGACAGGATCTCTTTTTTTTGTCACAAACTCCTAAAGACTGGCTGCAACTCTCTTTCTGTTGCCCAAGCCATGATAATTCTAGACAGCAAAAACCTTCATCAGAAATAGATGTTTAAAATTTTCTAAATTTATGCATACCATCCAAATACTCCCTTGTTTTTCATTAATACTCTTCAGTTGCTCCTCTTCTTTTTCTATATTTTCCTCCTCCTGCAATACTTAACCTTTGTCATCCTCTCTAGACAATTCCTATTACTTTTTTTGCCATGTCTATCTCGCTCTTATCATCATACTTTTAAAGACCATTTTCATTTTGTCTCCTCTCCCTCCACTAGTTAATCCTTTCTGAAGTAAGTTTTATCTGGCCTAACAACTTGAATTCTACCCACTAACTACTGCTTGAAGTACTCTCTTTTCAACAAGTAAGGAAAGAATAGAACATACCATAACCTTAGATGTCCTCTTCCACGTTGCAGTATTCATAACTTTAGGGAGGTGGCAGCCTACAGCACCGAACATCCGGCCAGTATATTAAAGTTTTAGGATAAGGGGTACATGTGACGTTGCATGTCAGAGCCATAAACAAACGTAGGCTATAAAAGTGATACCTGCACATACCCAACCTAGAAATGACTGTCACATACAGTAGTACCCCTGGTATACAAGAGGGAAGGAAGCTTTCCAGACCCACATATACCATCAGACAAGGAGGTAAATGTATTACAGAGTTATATAGTAGTTGTGCCCTGCTTGGACGTAAGGAAGCAAGCGGAATCCCACACAAGAAAGGATAAACAAATGAAAGAGGGGGGTAAGGAAGGGGGAAGTGAATACTGCAACATGGAAGAGAAGGACATCTAAGATTATGGTAAGTTTTTACACAACTATTCTATGTCCTTCTACTCTCATGCTGCAGTATTCATAACTGTAGGGAGAGTACCAAAACGTCAGGTAGGAGCCTGGAGGGCAGGTTGGGTCGATGAGACCCTATAAAATAGACCTAGCAAACCCAGCACTGGCACTAGAAATCAATTCTAGTTTGTAATGCTTGGTAAAAGTATGTACAGAAGACCAAGTGGCCGCCTCCAAAATGGAAGCGTAGTCAACACCTCTAAAAAAAGGCTGCAGAAGAAGCAGCTGGCATAGTGGACTGTGCTCTCACAATGGAATTTAATTATTTTCCATGAAGGGAACAACAAAAGGAGATTGCTTTACAAATTCAAGAAGCAATTGTCTGTTTTGAGACCATCTTCCCCAAGGCCCTGGGTTGAAAGGAAACAAAAAGCTGATCAGACTTTCTAATGTTTTGGTCTTGTCCAGGTAATACCTTAGCTTTCCACGAATATCCACGGAATGTAAAGTTATTTTTGAAGAGTTTTGAGCTGAGGGAAAAAAACAGGTAGATTAATGGTCTGATTCAAGGAGAGCTCATTAACCACCTTAGGCATGAAAAAGGGGTTTGCTCCTGAGGGAGACCCTGTCTCTGTGGAAGATAAGGTAAGGAGGGGTAGCCATAAGGGCTTAGATTTCTGAGACCCTCCTGGTGGATGTAAGGGCCACCAGCTGTACTGCTTTCCAAATACATAGTTTAAGTGATGCTGAGTGAGCTAGTTCAAATGCAGGCAGAGTGAGTTTGAGCACAACATGTAGGTTCCACGATGGAGGGATAGGTCTATGAAAGGGTCTGATGTGAAGTATCCCTTTTAAGAAGAGTTTTACATCTAACCTGGATGCCAAAGGAGGTATCAAAGGAAGGCAGGTGGATATGGCTGACAAATGCACTTTTACAGAAGCAAATGCCAGTCCTGAATGCAGAAGCTCAAACAAGTAAGAAAGGGACACAGGTACTGGAACAAGGGTGGGAGGGTGGCCTAATGGTTAAGGTGTTTGCCTTACAAACACAAGGTGCAGGGTGGGTTTGAGTCTCACAAGGGATAATTGTCTAGGCGTACAATGGCTCACTAGGGCAGTTAGCCTAGTACTAACCTATGAACCTATAAGATAAGGGTCCTGTTTGTTCGAGACACCACCTGGTGAATCTTTTCCATTTAGATACATAATTTCTCCTGGTACTAGGTTTACTGCCCTCCTGTAGGACACTGAGTACATTCTCTGAATACAGGTGTCTGAAAAGGATCAGAATTCCATTACCCATAGGGTCAGTTTGAGGTTGAGCACCGGAGGGTGAATGAGAGTTCCCTTGTCTTGTGCGAGTAGGTCGAATCGGTGAGGTAACCTGTAATGATTGCCCTTGGTTATTAGATGTAGTAGGGGAAAACCAATGCTGTCTTGGCCAAAAGGGGGTCAACCAGCAGGAGTTTTGGTTTGTCCCTCTGGATTTTCAAGAGGACTTTTTGAATAATTATGAAGAGGGGGGGAGCATAAACATCCCCGTCCAAGAAAAAGAGAAGTAGTTCACCTTCCAAGTGATGTGGAGGTAGGTTTCTGGTGCAAAACAGAGGCATCCGTCTGTTCTGGGAGGAGGCAAATAGATCTGCCTGAGGGATAACCCAGCTGTGAATAAGATCCAAGAACAACTCCCTGTGAAGCATCCATTTGTGAGAAGGTGCTGAGGTTCTGCTGAGGGCGTCTGCCATCACATTCTCTGCTGAAAGAATGTACACAGCTAGCAGGTGAATGTGTAGTTTTGCTGCTAGATTGCCAAAGTGTAAAGTGGATAGGACCTTGTCCCTCTCTGTTTGTTGATATACCACAGGGCAGTCATATTGTCTGTGACTACTTTCAAGGTGCCTGGTAGGAGAATTTGTTGGAATGTTTGAAGTGCCAAGAGAAGGATTCTTAGATACACAGTATGCTCCTTTTGCCTCTGGGTGGACTACTCTCTCTGAATTTTGTTCTGGTTGTTGCTGATTTCTAGAACTGCTCCCCAACCCAGATCTGATGCATCTGTGTAGAGATGTTGAGAGGGTGGGGGAATCTGCAAGGGTATTCCCTGATTAAGGTTGATGGAGGAAATCCACCATTCTAACGCTCTATTCAAGCATGGGAGAAGAGGGAGGGAAACATCCAGAGGATGGTAGTGTTGGCTCCCCAGATTCCTCAAGACCCATTGAAACTTTCTCATATGTAGCCTTGCAAAAGGGAAACATGGGAATCAAGGATGCTACGTGGTCTAGGATCCTCAGAAATTCCTAGCTTAAATGGTTTGGAGGTGAAGAAGAAATTGGGAGTAATGGGGTAAGGGTTTTCACCTTCTGGCAGGGGATGAAGGCTGCCATCTTGTCTGTTCTTATTCTGCAACTTAGGAAGACAAGATCTTGGGTAGGTGTCACATGAGATTTTAGTTGGTTCACAGTGAACCGTAGGTCTGCCAAAATGTGCACACCATGTGTAGGTGGTGGAGAAGGGAGTGGCAGTCCTGGTGTAGGATTAACAGGTCATCTAGGTAGGGATATATTTGTATGCCCTGCATTCTGCAGTGGGCAAAAAGCAGAGCTAGACACTTTATGAACACTCCTGGAGCTGTAGAGAGCCCAAATGGCAATGCCGAAAACTGAAAATGTGAGGAACTTATGGAAAAGCGTATGAATTTCCTGTAGCTGGGGTGAATGGGGAAATGAAGGTAGCCATCTTTCAGATCTAAGGATACTATGAAGGCTTGGTTGGGGATAAGAGATGCTGCAAGATAAGCATCTTGAAAGTAAGCACCTTTAGAAACAGAGTGATGGCAGACAGATCTAGAATTGATCTCCAACGGCCATCCCCTTCTTGGGAGCAAAAACATCCTGGAGTAAAATCCCTTGTTTGTTTGATCTGGAGGGACTACTACTTTTGTGCCCTGGGCTAGAAGCTGATCCAAAATTGGGAGGGAAGAGGTGAAGCTGGCTTGAAGGAGGTTGATGTGTCCCCTGGAAAGGGGGGGGGGGGGGACTGACCACCAAGTCATGAAATAACCTTTTTGTATGATGGAGAGTACCCAAGCCTCTGAGGTGATTTTCCACTTGGAGGGTAGGGAAAGGGTGAGGCGGAGGGATGGGGTGGATGTGGGTAGAGGGTTTGAGCCACAATGGAGGAACTTTGTCAAGGTCAGGCTGCCTCTGAAAGGAGTAAAAGTTGAGGTGGAGGAGGGTCTAGGAGTGGTTTGCTTTCTAGGGTGCCTCCGTCCTTTGGCTTATTGAGCAGTAGAGTGAGAAGACTGCCTCCTTACAAAGCTGGTCCTGTGTGGATAGTTCCAGTGGTACCTTGGAATGGTCGGCACTAGCAAATGTTTTACATTTTGCAGCTCCTTGCCCTTCTCTCTTGGTGAGATTTAAGGAACTCTGCAGAAGCAGTTCCAAAAACAGCCTTATAATCTAGTGGAGCATTCAGTAATTTGGCTTGTAAATCCATAGGTTGGGGAAGGAGTCTCACCCAGCAGTTCCCTCTGAGTATGAAACTTGATGCTGCAGATTTGGATGATGCCTCTACAGCATCATAACTATCAGACCCACATGGCTAAGTTTGTTGTAGATACCCTGCCCAAGGCCTACTACAGTAGGCCCCTCCGACGCCATAAGCTGTGATTCCCCCCTCTTCATCAAGGCCTGATGGCTGACAAACCTCAGTGGACATACTCAGTTTCCGCTGAACCAGCTTACACCACGGTTTCCAGTTCCAACTGTGAAACTGATGTCCAATGAGACCCTGGGCTAACATCTGCCTTGAGAGTTTCAGCAGACTCCTGAGGTGCAGCATGGGCATCGGGCCTAACTTTTCTTGCCTTCTTCCAAGGCGGCTCCTCTGAGGTACTTATCCCACCCTCCACACCTAATGCCAAACATCAGAGCCTTTGATTTTCCAAGTATAACTTTAAAGTGTCCAGGCGGCTATGCAAAGTTTTAGGTACAAAGGACTGGCAGATGTCACAAGACATATAGTCGTAGGCTTCCCCTAAACAAAACAAACACTGATTGTGCGTGTCCTTATGTGGAATTTGTCTTCCACAAGCACAGTTTCCCTTCCTAGCTGACATGCACGTCTGGAGCAAAAGAAGGAATACAATCAAAAAACCCAAAAGGGTACTTATCTATAGTGGAAAGCCCAAGTCAGACGAGAAAACAGATTTCCAGAGCTGGCGATCAGACGTCCGTACTTCACTGCAGCAGAAAAGTTCTAGGTTGGGTACATGCAGATGTCAGTTTATGGCTGTGACATGTAACTTCGCATATAGCCCTTATCCTAAGACTTTGGTATACTGGTCAGATGTCCAGTGCTGCAGGCAGCCACCTCCCTACAGTTATGAACACTGCAACATGAGAATAGAAGGACATACACCAATATCGCATTTTTGCATCACTATCCTGCATTTTCATCTTGGTTTTAATTGATGCATGATCTGATACAGTTACTGCATGGGTCTCAAAGCTTTCAATTAAATAAACATGCTCATGTGAAATATAATTTCTACCCAGCGTAGCCCACTTATCATACCTAAATAAATATACATTGTGAGTTCCTGCTACTGTATTTACATATTCTATACCAAACATTCTCATATTTCTTCAGAAATCTTTTTTTCTTGTTATATTTTCCCATCTAGGTCCGCCTAATACAGTCTCAAGATGGCAAACCACGTGCTAATTCCCATCCATAAATGACGTTTAGTGCTAAAATCTTATTTCTGTACAAGTTCTCTCAATTTCGAGAGAGAGAGAAATAAATCTTTTCAATTCCACAACAGAACTTTTAGGTTGAATATAAATACATGACAGCTCTCTTCCATCCCTACCAATAAACCCATACTACCACAATTCCGCCATTATTGCCTTTTTCCACTTCTGTCATTAACACGGCCTCTCTTGCAATCAATATTAAACTCCTCTGCTCCTTTGTCTTTGATATTCTGCTTAACATATCCGTTGAAATTTTGTCAAATTCACCTATTCACTTCTATCCAAATGCATCTCCTGTAACATTGCTCTTTGCAGCCTGTACTTCTTAATATTAATATGGTACTCTGTTTTTGCCCTGTACTTGTGAGGGCATTTGCATTCCATGTTTTAATACTGATTAAAGTACCCATTCTGGTAAAGGTTTTATCACCTCATATTACATGATATTTTTAAACACATTTTTAGCTTCCAGCTTACATATACACACGACTAACTAGCAGACAGGTCTTGGATGTAGCTGCTTCTTTTTCATCTGTATTGAAATCCATGTCACATTTTCCAGACTTTTTGCTTCAAACAAATATTTACAGATATATATATATATATATATATATATATATATATATATTAGACACACACACACACACATATATATATATATATATATATATATATATACACACACACACATATATTTATATACATTTCAAAAAAATTTTCCCATTTTCTTTTAATTCAAAACAAACATATAAAATGTATACACACTTTACAAAAACAGAAGTCTCCGCTTCCAAATTCATGTAAATGCTCCAGAATTTATGGCATCTGCATGTATTACCAATTCTGAACTGAAAACTAACCATTACTAATATGCTTGTTAGTAACCTGTTTAGTTTATCTGTCCTTATCTTGATTTTCCTCCCAGGCATGAAAACATTTAAGTTATGTACTTAACAATTATGCATCCGTGTTGTCCATTTTCATTCTTCAACAAATGGGTTTGGATCAGACTCTGCCACTTTTTTGCAGTTTAGGATAGACTCTCGAGCTCCTCCCTTTAACCATAATGCCCCCGATCACTGCTTTAACTCAGAGTTTGCTGCCTCTAAGCTGTGTTTGAAACATGTAACATAACCATAACACTGATAGGAAATGATTTAACAGAACAGAATGGACTAAAACACTAACAACGGTTGCTGATAAACTATCAGGTCATTCCTAAATACAAGGAAGGGGGAAGGTTGGAGGAAAATTGAGGAAGAATGAAAATGGACAACACAGATGCACAGTTATGGTAAGTACATAACTTTAACATCTGATGAGGTCATTTTCATTCATTCCTCAACAAATGGGATAGAGTGCCAAGCTACAGTAACCTTGGGATGCCCTCAAGGAAGCATGTTTTGGAGTACCGCAGAGTAAAATGTAGCTCTTTTCCTGGAGATCATGTCCAATTTATATGGAGCCACAAAGGTATGTGCTTTAGACCATGTGACAACTGCACAACTATCAATAGAAGCTCCGGACCAAAAAGCAGATGATGTAGCCATTAACCTAATGAATGCGCTTTTGGTTGTCTTGGCAAGGTCAAACCTTTTAAGGAGTACATAGGAGAAATACAATCAATTATCCATTTGGCATTGTAGTTTTTGATACAGGCCTACCCTAACTTGTTTTTGGCAAAGGAAACAAATAGTCTTCCAAATTTCTTTTGTTCTATGAAGACAGAAACAAAGGGGTCTATGTATGTGTAAAGAATGGATCATATATTTTCCATTATTCTCAAATTTAGTGAAGAAAACTGACAAAATGATGACTTGATGTTTACTTCTGATGCAACTTTGGGTAAGAAAGATGGATTTGTATGTAAGGGAACTATGTCTTTATGGAAGATCAAGTAAGGCAGGTTTGGAAAGAGTGCTTGGAGTTCAGAGACTAGCCTTGCCAAAGTTATGGCTATGAGAAAAACTGTTTTCCAAAAAAGAAACTTGAGGCTCACTTTTGAGGAGGGTTCAAAGGGTGACTATCAGAATCTGTAAAACTAAACTAAGGTCGTAATGTGGTACAGAGTCCGTAATAGGTGACCTAAGTAAAAAAGGCACCTTTAAGAAATGCCTAGCACAGCTTATAAGACGCCAAAGGGATAGCATTATTTCAGACATGAAAATTCGAAATGGCAGCCAGTTGAACTTTAACAGTAGAGAAAGTGGCCCCACCTTAAAGAAGAAATGTTAGAAATTCCTAAACAGCAGGGATTGGAGCAGAGAAAGGATATAAATCTTTCTGCTGAGCCCATAAGGAAAACCTCTTCCATTTACTTTCATCAGCCTTTTTTGTAGAGGGTTTCTGAGATGAAAACAAAATTCTTTGCACAGGAGAGGAAAGTCTGGAATGTCTAGCCATCACTGGAAATGGAAAATGTACATGGTCAATTTCAGGTGTGGTATATCTGGATGAGTCAGGCCTGATGGGTGTTAGAGAGGAGATCTGGCTTGGGGTCCATGGAGAACATATTAGCTGAGACCATAGGAAGGAAAACCAAATCTACAGACACCAAAAAGAGGCAATGAATGATTATTACTTTGCTCTTCAACCTGCAAGTTTTCTGAAGAAACTTGGGAATTAAGGTTAGGGAAGGATAAGCATACAAAAGACCAGACGGCCAAATATGGACTGGAGCATCTCTCACTGACTGTCCTTCAGGATAATTAGGACAAAGAACCTGCTGCACTTGAGGGGAAGGGAGAATAGGTCGCAGCATGGCTGACCCCACTAGTAGAAGATCATCATGTTTGCCACTGACTGAGACACCACTCGTGAGGCATCAGAATAGTTCTGCTGAGCCTGTGTGCTAGTATATTTGATTTCCCCGGAATATGGATCGCTATAAGAAAGCAGCTGGATGAGATCGCACATTGCCAAACTCTCACTGCTTCTCAGCAAAGAGGACAAGAACTGTTTTCCCGTTTGTTGATGTACTGAACGACTTACAAATTGTTCGTCTGAACAGCAATTGTCCCCAGAGGAAGTGTGTTCTGGAAGGCCTACAACACGAAGACCGCTCTCATCTCCAGGACATTAACATGAAATTCAGTCTCTAATGGGGTCCATGTGCCTTGAGCAAATCATTCCAAGAAATGTCCTCCCCACCCCAAACTGGGAGGCATCCATGGTCAACGTGGTGATGGGTGGTGGAAGGATAAAGGGGCCACCTTGGCAAACCTTGCTGGGTTGCACCCACCATACTCATGAGTCTTTGCATACCCTGGACAGTTTAATGGAAATTGTAATGGTTGGTGTAGAATGGCCCACTGCACTTGTAAAGTCCACTGAAGGATTCTCACGTGAAAACTAGCTGATGGTATTAATGTGACTGCAGCAGCCATGCAAGATTTACAGTGATACCTAGAGACTGAGTCAACTGAAGAAGATCGTATCTGGCTGTTAAAACGGGTACCTGGTTGATGCAGTGAGAAGCCAGTTGACTGAACACGGAAACATCCTGAATCAATGCAGTCCTAGATGAACTGCAACTACTGCCATACAATTGAACACTCTGGGGGCTCTGGAGAGATGGAAGTGAAGGAATTTTTGGGATCATCTGTTCATTTTTATGTGATGGTATCCATCCTTCAGATCTACAGAGCACATTCAGTCACCTTTCTAGAGCAACAGTAGAATGGACTGAACAGTGACCCATCAGGAATTTGGAGTTTCTTATGAATTTGTTTAGATAACTGTGATCCAGGATGAGGCTCAGGTCCCATTTTCTTTGGAACTAAAAATAACCTTGAATAAAAACGGGAACCTCTTTGGTCTGGTGGGACCTCTTGGATGACTCTCTTGCCTAGCAGCTTTTGGATTTCCAGAGCTGCTTGCACCCATTGATTGTGTAGAACCATCAGCTGAGACTTTTTCTTATCATTGGTGGATTTTGTAAAAAGGGAATAAAAATATTCTCTGGATACAATTCTTTGTACCCATGTATCTTTTGTGATGGCTAACCAAGCTTTTTGAGTACAAAGACAAGCATCCCCCCACCAACTGTCTCCAGAGAAGAACAGTCAAGCAAACTTTCAGGAACGCTGGAAGGGTACGTTTCAAAGAATCTTGAGACCCTTGATTTTGTGGACCCCCTCTGCCACATGGACGACGTTTTCCATTATTATAATTATTCCTCCCCTCTGCGAGAAAAAGCTTGATGCAAATCTTGAAAAGGCTCCAAAACCACATTTTCTTACCACCGGCTCTGATTTCTTGAAAAAGATCTCTGCTGGGTAGAAAAACAGATTCCTACAGCAGACAGGGTCTTTGAATCTTGTTTGGACCAAAAAAGGAGGATCCATCAAAAGAAGCATTGATGCATGATGCTTTTCAGGGCTCTGTAAAGTCACACAAGTGCATCCAAGCATGCCTCCTAATAGATATGCCTGTACCCACAACCTGTGAGGAACCTTCAGCCCTGTGAGATATTAATCGCATGGACACATTTGATATAGACTGTAGGGTGGCCAGTCATGAAGAATAACCTATTACTTCCTCCACCGACATTTACCCAGAATTAGAGCTATACAGCTCCTTTATGAAGTCCCACTGTACCCTAGTAAAATGTGCCAGGTAATTCAGCAATCATATAGTAAAGGTAGCTGATGCATACACTCGCTTTACACACCTGTCCAAAGCCACAGACTCTCTGTTAGGGGGATGAACAGAGGACATTCGATCAGTTGGTATGTTTGTCAAAGCTGACGAACAACCATGCCATGTACAGGAATCCCCCTTGGACCAATGCTCCCCGTCTGGTGGTTCACTGACTATCTTGTCCTGACATTTCGATTGGGCTCTATGGAGTCCGGCTCCTTCCATGCCCTGCAAGAGACGTCGTCGATTAGCTCATCTGCCAGGAGAGGTAACCCAAAAGGTAGAGACAGACCAGACCCAAAATCTTCCAGGAACACTGATTCTTCCTGAAAAGAGTTCTAGGCAGACCATCCACCTTTTGGCATAGGCTTTATAAAATGTCTCCAAATGAGACATCTAGTGGACTCTTCCCCCTCATCAAAAATCAATGCCCTCTGTTAATGATTCCTGAGGGGAACCTAAGTGCCTCCTTCTGCACAGTTTCTTCTGAGGATCCTGTTCAGTGGGATACTCTGGAGAAGTGTTGGAAGAAAGGGGAAGCCCCTGTGCAGGGACTGTTTGGAAGCTCTTATGGGCTGGCTAAACCTCTGCAATAAGATGATGAGACTTACCACTCAAACTCAGAGAAGGAATGGGAATAGGATCCAAACAAGTGATCGCAAACAAAGGTGGGAATCGGACCTGAACTGTGCAACGCAGAGGCACCGAGTGGATTTGATGGCACTGAAATCTTCAGAGTCAAAATCATCCCCCCAGACAAGATGCCGACACTTCGGCTCTGAGACTCTATCTGCTCTGAAACACACAGAGTTGAATGGATCAGGGAAAGAGCGAGTCAAGGAAGGTAATATTCTCGGATCAGATGCCTTAGCTCTCTGAATCTTCGGATCCAACAGTTCTTGAAACCACAGGTCAGTCAGAGGAGGAGTCAATACAGGACTATCAAAGGTAGCAAACTCATGGATCCAATGGTGGGGGGAACATGAAGGACCCCCATCTGGACTAGAGCTCTAAGGAACTTTCTCATCATCCTATCAATATCATGCTCAGAAAGATTACGGGAAGACCTGACAGAGAACAATGCTGAGGAAAGATGAGAAGTAATTTTTGGAATCTCCTGAAGAAAAGGAGAACTCAATCTCAGGGATGCCGGCTGCAGAGAGAAGTGTGGAGACTGGATGTGTGACTGGAGACTGGATCCGAGGACACTTGACTGGGTATGAGATTGGATTCAACAAAGTCGGATCTAAAATCCTTTTGACATTAGGGGCAATAGGATCTAACAACTTTGGAACAAAGGCCTTTTTTATTTTTGAACGCAGCTCTGAACTCAGAGCAGGAGGAGGAGGAGATTAGACAGGGGAGCGCTTTCTAGACTCCCTGGTCTCCAAAGCCTTATGACTTTTTGAGGAGGTTTCAGCCATGATGTAAAAGGAATTGCAGGAGAGGAAGCAGGCAAAAAGACTCTTTAAAATTAGTTTATGCCTATTGCCAACCTCCTGGCATTAAAACCCTTTCAAATGGTTTGCAACTGTTTTGCTACTTACTTTAAATTTTCATTGTTTATCACCACGTTTTCTGCAATGCCTATTTAAAGTACTTGAACAATTTATAGCACAGGCTAGATTCAGAGATGCTGACTCTACAGTGTTGGGCATTTTCTGAGCACTAATGCCAGCCATCTTAGATTAAGAGGGCCCTCCTGCACTCTTGGGGCAGAAGTGTGTAGTCAAGGACCCATAAGAGTTGGGGTTTGCTGGAACAAGTCTCAATCTTGTGCTTTCCTATTGGCTGAAAACTGCTCTACTTAGCTGATATTTAAACACAGTGTTTGCGTGCAGCAGTGCACTGTGCAACGGAGGTTAGCACTACCATGTACAGACGCAAATGGTTAAAAAGCCAAATTTTCCCTAGATAACTGCTAGGGAATCCTCCTAAGGCTCCCTACTTTTAGGCGCACAGCACAGTTGTGCATAGCTGACCAGAGAGCAACCCAGCTGTGCTTTTTGATGCAACGAAGCAGGTTTCTACCCCTAAATCTCCCATAGATTAGATGATTTTACTAATTCTACAGCAGAACTTAGTCCATCAACTCCACCCTTCACCACTTATTACAGAATACACACAACATAATGGAAGGTCAGTTTCCTACCATTTTTCCAGCCAGCCTGACAGGCATCCTGAAGCAATGTAGCAATTGCCTCATGTAGATGATGTAGACACCCAACTTACCACTCCTAATACATACCAATATAATATGTGAGAGATGCATCTATACTATGAATCTGGAATCAATGCTTTCTCTCTCTCGAGTAACAACAAACCAAATATGAAGCAGGTTGTCAGCACTCATACTCCACCTCCCATACATACCAAGCACACAATAAAAACTCACATACGTGGAGGTACTCATTAGAAATGTACCAAAACAGCTAAGACCTCCCAAGGGCAAACCTTCTGCACACAGTACGGTCTCAACAGCACCCAGTGCACATAACACAAGCATCAGCATCTTACACAATAAGCCCTTAAGGCAAAAATTATCTAAACCAAATTTCTTGGTCACAGACAACTCCATAGTGAGAGAGACAGATGTATCCCTCACAAAACTGGACAAGAAAGTCATGGTCTGCTGCCTGTCTCGCGCCAGGATCCACCAAATCATGCACACACACACACTGAAGTCTCTCAACAAAGTATTGTTATGACTTTGTCACAGTTCATGTTGGAGTGAATGATTTGAGATGTACCTCACTGGACTACTTGGAGAGAGAGACATGAAGCAGCTTTTAGAGTGCGTGTCCGAGGCAGGTATGTCCCTAGCCCTAAGCAGTATTCTTCCCTCATCCAAGACAATGCCACAATACAAACAAAAAATGATGGACTTCAACAATTGGCTTAGCTTCTGGTATCAATCCAGAGGGATCCAGTATCTGACAGTCTGTGATGATATGATTGCCAGACCATGCTGCTTTGCCAGAGATAGCCTTCATCTGTTGCCTCTACGCTTTAGGTTGCTGGCAATGGTACCTGCCTCCCCTATACTGTCTCTTTTAGACAATGTCATAAGAACAAAATTTCCGGCATAAAACTATCCTCCAGAAAAACTCAGGGCTATGCTGCTTAATGCTAGCAGTCTAAATCAGAAAATGCACTCACCTGAAGCACTTCTAACCTTACAGGATGCTGATTGTTTGCGCAGTCACAGAGAGAGGTTTCAAAGCCTCAAGGAGTACTCCCGGCCATGCAGGGCTATGTCTTCCACATGGTTCAGCCACAAAACAAAGGTGAAAAAAACAAGGGAGGAGGAGTATGTATCTTCATTAAAGACAAATACACCTCTAGACTGGTTAAACAGTATGAATCCCTAGAGTTACTCCAAGTCCAACTAGATGTAGGAAAGACCCTACCTATGTCACTGTTAACTATAGGTCCCCCACCATGAACCATGAAAACCACATAGTCTACCTGGATCTTCTTGAGTCACTCTGAGTACAGTCAAGATACCCCAGTCACGGGTGACTGACTATCCTTCCATCGACTGGGTAACATATATGAGCACAAATGCGCCCGTCCAAAGGTTCTTAGACTTTAACACAAAAGTTCTGGAGCAGATGAGGACCCCCCCACAAGGGGCTCTAACATCCTTGACTTAGTGTTCAACAACAGGGGGGATCGCTGCACCACCCCATGTGTGAAGCCCTTTCTGGTCAAGTCCAATCATATATCAGTCTTGTTCAAAGTAAAGATCATCTTATAGCCTACTGAGCAATGGCATCAATAGTTAAAGACCCCCCCTGCTAATACTGACAGCAATGAACCCCTATACTGAGGTGTACGCAAATGTCCTGTATAAACACCTATATAATTGTAGACTCAGCCGTACCGGAACAGATCAAATCAACATACTCACAAAAAAATAAGCCAGCCTGGTGGGCATCCAGCATAAATAGTGTATACAATAAGAGAAAGAAACTGCAGTCAAAAAAACAACAGGGGAACAGTCCCAACAAAGGAAGAACTCCCTCCAAAGCATAAACAAGCAGTTTAAACATCTTGTAAAGTCTTCCAAAGCTAATTACGAAACTAAATTAGCATCTCTAGTTAAGGAAAACCACAAAGCATTCTTTAGCTACATCCAAAATCTAAAAGGGAAGTCCTAGCTTTGTGCCAAACTAGCTGTGGACAGCACCATTTACACTGAACCCGAGAATATCACCAATCTGCTAGCAGACAGATTTTGCAAAAACTTCACCCCCCCCCGTCCCATTCAAGCATACCCCATAACATACCTGTCACCAGTCCTCTGCCTAGTATCTCCAGAGACCAGGTAATAGCCACACTCTTAAGCCAAAAACACAGCTTCTATGGGACCGGACAACATCCCAGGCCGCTTATTAAATGGTTTTAACAGGAATTAGCAGAACCACTGAGCACATTCTTCAGTTTCAGTCTAAGCACAGGTTTTGTCCCAGCTAAGGGGAAACCAACAACCATAATCCCCTTGCACAAAGGGGGTCCTAAATCCAGCTCCGAGAACTATACACCCATAAGTCTAACCAGGCTCATCTGCAAGGCCATGGACAGAATCATCACGGCCCTTATAAACAAGGATATAGGTGACCTTCAAACTCTTAACGCGACCTGATGCAGTCAGTCTCAAAAAACTACAGCTTTACTCCATCGCATATCGCCTACTCGGGGTGATCTCTGCCTAACATACAAAGCTATGTCAAACCCAGAGCTGTTGGACATGCTCCACTTAAAGAAATCCCAATCCCTCCGAGCTACACGCCCTAGGGACCTAAACCTTGTCACCACAATAAACAGAACATGCTGGAGGGATAGATTCCTGTCCCAGAGACTTCCCCATACTCTGGAACAGACTACCTATCTATGTCAAACAGAGCTCCTCATTAGCACTTAAGGAAAATCTTGATGATTGGATGGGAAATGGGAAATTCACCCCGGGGATCACTTCTGTGGCTCTGCTCGACAGGGGCACAGGAAAATAATGTTCTTGGGTGGCGAAAGCCAGGGTACATTTTTTTGGCTAGGCTTGTATGGGCCCTAGGGCCGATAGCCTAGTACCTACCTATGAACCTATGACCCAGTTTGGCTTCATTAAGGGCAGATCTTGCCTGCTAAACCTGGTGGACTTTGAGAATGTTATGAAGGCCCTGAATGAAGACAAAACAGTTCACACTGCCTATCTCGACCTAGCCAAGGCCTAGGACACAATCCCTCACTCAGTCATCATTGAAAAATTCACACAACTAGGGCTTAACACTTACGTCACTACATGGGTTGCCAACTGGTTCACAAACAGAACATATACAGTCGAAACTGGGGATGCCACCTCTACAAGCAGACCTGTTACCAGCGGTGTTCCACAAGGATCTCAGAAGTCCATGTGAAAATAGATGGCCTATGAATTACCAAGTTTGATGATGATTGCAAACTGGGTGCAATCATCGAATCCCCCCCAAAATGTCAACATACAACAAAATGTGCTTACAAAGACAAATGATTGAAAACACGGGTATAACATGGCTAGGCTTTTAGAGGCCTTATGGCCAATAGCCTAGTAATCTACTATAATCCTAGGTGTGGCAAAAGGATCATAGCATGGCTGGCCCCACTGATGGAAAATTCTCTCCATCAAAATGATGTTGAGAGACCACTTGCGAGGCATCAGGATGGACTTACTTAGTTTGTCTAAAACCACACTGGATTTCATCAGGATGTGCATTGCTAATAGAAAGTGATTGAAAAAGATCTCTCATTGCCATATTCTCACAGCTTCTTGACATAGAAGATAAGATCTGGTTCCCCCTTGCTTGTTGATGTACCAGACTACCAATATATTGTCCGTCTGTATCACAATTTTCCCAGATGGGAGAGCATCTTGAAAGGCCTGCAATGCTAGGGAAACAACTCTCATATACAGGACACTGATGAGCATCTTGGCCTCTGTGGGGGACCAAGTAACTTGGACTGTCCTTTCAAAGTAGTGCCCAACCTAAAGTACAGTTTTGTACCTACCATAAATGTAGATGTTCAAGTGCTAATACAGCTGCAGTCATAACAGATGGGTTCTCTTGCCGTCAGACGGGTCCTCGGTCGGCCGAATTCCAAAGTCTAGGTCCGGCGTCGGTTGTCGTCGCTTCTTCCCTGACGTCAGTGCGACAGGGGTATAAAAGAACCAGCCGACGCCATTTTCTTCAGTTTTTCTTGCCCCAGAAGTCAGGTGCCCCCAGAAGGAAGGCGATACATAAATTTGTGTAATAAAGCAATGCCATATAATCAAAATACAATAGTACAAGCAAATACATCAAGAATGAATACCCCAATCAGGTTGCATGAGGAGGTGTTAGCCAATAGGCCTGTCCCAAGAGGGGAAGGAGGGAGGGAAACCTGGACTGCAGCTGTATTAGCACTCGAACATCTACATTTATGGTAGGTACAAAACTGTACTATGTTCATCGTGCATACAGCTGCAGTCATAACAGATGGGTAGAATCCCAAAGCTAAGAAAGGGGTGGTAGGCACTAGGTGGAACTAGGAGGAGCCAGAATGCCCTGCAAGACTGCAGTGGCAAAGCCCGCTCTAGATTTGGAATATAATGGAAGGTGGTAGTGCTTGGAGAAGGTATGCACAGAACTCCAAGTGGCTGCTTCCAAAATATCTTTGGTAGGAACTCCTCTGAGAAAAGCTGCAGAGGTAGCCGTGGCCTTTGTGGAGTGAGATCTGATGCCTGTAGGTACAGTTTTGCCATGAAAAGAATAGCAAAAGTGTATGCAGTGGGCTATCCATTTTGAGATCGTCTGTTTGGAAATTGGCTTAACTTTAGCTCCTATAGCATAGGACACAAAGAGCTGTTCTGATTTTCTGAAAGGCTTTGTTCTGTCCAAATAACGCAGTTGTCTGTGTATGTCCAAGGAATGTAGTAATCTCTCCCCTTTGTTTTGAGGATTAGGATAAAGGGTAGGTAAGTGTATAGCCTGATTCGAAGCAACCCTGGATACCACTTTTGGCATAAAGGACGGGTTGGTTCGTAAGGAAACTCTGTCCTGATGGAAGATGATAAAAGGATGCACAGCCATGAGAGAGCTTGTAGTTCCGATATCCTACGAGCTGAGGTAATAGCCAGAAGGAAAGCTGTTTTCCAGGACAAATATTGCAAATCTGATGAGGCAGCTGGCTCAAAAGGAGGCAAGGTCAGCTTTTCTAGAATGAAATTGAGATCCCAAGCAGGTATTGGTTGTTTCCTTGGGGATTTTAGATTCTTAGCCCCTCTGAGGAACTGTCTTAAGAGGGGGTGAGAGAATAAGGGTGGATCAGTGCTGTATTCTGCAGAAATGGCTGAGGCATGGATTTTGATGGAGGAGAATGAAAGTCCACTGCTTAGCAGCTCAGCTAGATACTGTAATATTTGAGGTAAATTCAGTTTTCCAGGATCCTGGCCCTTTTTCTCATTCCAGACACAAAACCGTTTCCATTTTGCAGAGTAAGCTTTTCTAGTAGACGGCCTTCTGGCCTCCAAAATGACATCCTGCACCTCCTTGGACAGTAGGGTCTGTTGTGATGCTAAGGAATCTTCCATGCGGCTAGATTGAGTGTTTTTAGCTGACTGTGAAGAGTTTTGAAGCTGTGCTGAGTCAGAAGAGGAGGCATTAGAGGCAGGGTCCATGGTGGGGAATGCGTCAGGCTCCTCAGGAGTCGGTACCAGTGTTGTCTTGGCCAGTCTGGAGCAATGAGAATCATCTTTGGTCTGTCTGCTCTGGTTTTTAATAGAACTTTGGGCAGCAGAGGAAGAGGTGGGAAGGCATAAACTTTCATTGATGTCCAATTGAATGAGAGAGCGTCCACTCTCCAGGCCTTTGGACGAAAAATCCTTGAGCAGAATTTTGTCAATTGGTGATTTTTGTGGGAGGCAAAGAGATCTATGTCTGGCCTTCCCCATGCTTGAATTATCTCTGTAAATACTTGAGGATGCAACTTCCATTCGTGTGGATCTGTCATATTTCTGCTTAGGTTGTCTGCCAGCGTGTTTTCCTTGCCTGGCAAGTACTGTGCTTGAAGTTCGATTTGTAAGTCCAGGGCCATGTTCCAAAGTGACATGGCCAGCCTGCATAGGGGGTATGAATGGGTTCCTCCCTGTTTGTTTATGTACCACATTACTGTGGTGTTGTCCATCCTTATCAGTAGTTGACCTGGTTGCAGAAGGTCTTTGAAAGCTATAATAGCATTTATTACTGCTAGCATTTCCTTTTGATTGATGTGAAGGTGCTTTTCTTTTTGGGACCATTTGCCCTGAAGGCACCGATCTGTCACGTGTGCCCCCCAGGCGTAGTCCGAGGCGTCTGTTGTGATGACTTGATTTGCTTGAGGCTTGCTGAATGGGAGACCTGCGTTTGTTTGGAATGCTTGAGCCCACCACAGAAATTCCTTTTGAAGACATGGAATTAGTGGTATTATTGTTTCCAAACTATGGCTGTGTTGAGACCATAGGTTTTTCAGGTACCATTGAAGTTTCCTCATATGCAGCTTTGCACATGGGATTAATAAGATGCAAGATGCCATGAATCCCAGAGCCTGCAGGACTTTCCTTGCAGTCAGCCTGGTGCAATTTGCTAGTGTTCTGAAGTATTGAGTTAGTTGCCCCTGCTTCTCTGGCGTGAGGTAGGCCATCTGGGTGTTTGTGTCCAAGTTGGCTCCCAGGAAAATTATTTTCCGAGAGGGTATTAGCCTTGATTTCTTTTTGCTGACTGTGTATCCCAGAGAATTCAACAACATTACTACATAAGCCAGATGTTTCAGAAGTATGTGCTTGCTGTCCGCTTGGATCAAGCAGTCGCCCAAATAGGGGTATTATTTGTATCCCTTGAAGTCTGCAGTAGGCAATTACTGATGCCAGGCATTTCGTGAATACTCTGGGCGCAGTAGATAAGCCAAAGGGCAATGCAGAGAATTGATAATGGGTTGAACCTGCAAGAAATCTGAGGTATCTTCTGCAATTTTGTCTGATTGGGACATGCAGGTATGCCTCCTTGAGGTCCAATGTTATTAGCCAAGACTCCTTGCCCAGCATGGGAAGAAGCTGCTGTAGAGTGAGCATCTTGAATTTTGTGCAGTAGAAATGTGTTTAGGATGGATAGGTCCAAAATAGGTCTCCAATCTTTTCCCTTCCTTGGTACCAGGAATAGTCTGGAATAAAAACCTTGACCTTGTTCGTGAGTAGGTACCTCTTGAATAGCTTTCATGTCTATGAGATCTGAAATTTGTCTTTGTGCCTCTGCCCTTTGATTGTGTGGCAGGTTTGGCATGCCTCTCATTTTTGGAAGGGTGTGAAAATGGAATCTGTAGCCTCTGTTTATAATGTCCAGGATCCATTTGTCTTTTGTGACAATATGCCAATTTTTTGAAAATAATGCCAGTGTAACTTGTCTCTTAGAATGCATGGCTGCTTTAGACTTAGTGAAAGCCTTGATGGAAAAAGAAGAGGAAGGTCTGAAGACACCTTGAGAGGAGGTAGACCTGTCCACATTTTGAGATTCACCGCCAAGAGTGGCTTCGGTATCTGTAGTCAGAGTGTGGGCCGAGGAGCCTGCGACCTCGGGCACAGGAGACACCGCCAATGAAGTGTCGTCGGTAGTCAGGGGCTGCATAGGCACCTCGCTGAGAACCGGACCACCTGTAGTCGGCTTTGGCGTGGTGTTGGTAGAGGCCGCGGACCTCGTGTGTCGGTCCTTATCTTAGTGCTTTTTAGACAAAACTGGAGTCGGAGTATCCAACGACATAATATAGTTAAATTTTTTGCCAAAATAATGCTGGGCGAAATCCGCCCGACGCTTAATGGTGCGTTTGTTGAATGTAGCACAAAAGCGACAGACCGAGACGTCGTGGTCTGGGCCTAAACAAGGAATACAGAGGCAATGGAAATCCTTATGCGGTATTTGCTTCCCACATGAAATACAATTATTAACTTTGTTTGCCATCGGTCTGAGGCAAGAAAAGCTTCCCCAATGGGGTAGTTCGCTTTCAAGAAGACTTCGGTTGCAAAATTCTCGTAATTTCAGGAGCTGGCCGACCGGCACTTGCGAACTGCTTCTGCTTCGGGCACCGCGCGGAAAGAAAGACTGAAGAAAATGGCGTCGGCTGGTTCTTTTATACCCCTGTCGCACTGACGTCAGGGAAGAAGCGACGACAACCGACGCCGGACCTAGACTTTTGGAATTCGGCCGACCGAGGACCCGCCTGACGGCAGGAGAACCCCTCTGTTATGACTGCAGCTGTATGCACGATGAACATCTGAGTTGGGAGGTGTTCATGGTCACCGTGGCCTTGGGATGGGGAAAAACAAAGGGATGGCCTTCGCTGAGATGGTTTGAATGAATCCATCACAGACGGCATCTTTTGCACGTTTGCCACTGGCATCCCCTTGCACAAAGGTGGTGCCACTACTGACCCCATTAGCTTGACAAGTCTGATCTGTAAAAGCCATGGAGCGTAATATGGATCTCATAAACAAGGACTTGGCCAAGGCCTTTGACAAATCCCCCACTCGGGCATCATCGAAAAGCTAACTCAACTTAGCATAAATCCCCATCTCATCAGGTTGGTGGCCAACTGGCATACCAATAGGATCCTCAAAATCAACACAGTACCTCCACCTCCAATAGCAGGCCTGTCACTAGTAGAGTTCCCCAGGGATCTGTCCTGGGAACCCTATTGTCTGACATCTATTTTTTTAGAGGTCCAGACAAAGACAAACGGCCTGTGGCTGACCACGTTTGCAGACGACTAAGTTGGCTGCCGTCATTGACGCTCCAAATGATATTAACATACTGCAAAAGGGTCTCACAGCAACTAATGATTGGTGCCAAAGTCATGGCCTCAAGCTAAATGCAAAAAAATATATCATATCGTTGGGCAAAATCTCGACCCATATTGATTACCATAACGGCAACCCCCTAAGCACACAACCTGTGGTGAGAGACCTGGACACTCAGGTTGATAACCTCACATTCGACCATCATGTTGCAGCAATGGTCAGAAAAGCCTTTTACTTGGTTCATCTCAAGAGTAAAGAGATTGCATCCAGAAAAAAGGAGGTTATTACCTCTCTATACTCCTCCCTCATTAGACCAATTGAGTATAACACCACGTTTGAGATGTGCCTCTACAAACATCTGTACCAAATTGAAAGGCCACTGAAATACCTCAAAAAGAGAATCCACGGCCTCCAACACCTGTCCTATGCAGACAGGCTCAAATCATTATCACTCTACTCGGTACTGTACAGACTGCTCAGGGGTCATCTGTGTCTCGCCTACAAGGCAGTCTCAGACCCTGCCCTACTAGGCATGTTCCATATCCATAAGTCTAACTCCTCATGCACTACCCACTCAAAAGGCCTTAATCTAATATGAGACATCAACAAAACCTGCTGGAGAGACAGGTTTGTCTCCCACAGGCTGCCCAGTCTCTGGAATAGACTTCCCATAAACGTCAAACAGAGCACCTCGCTGACCCTCCAAGTGCAACCGTGATGTGTGGATGAAAAACCACAAATTTCTCCCCGGGGTTCCACCTGTGTCCCTCTGACAGGGGCAACAGGAGATGACTGAGGTTTCTTTTTGGGGATAATCTCTTGGCTAGACGTGGAAGGGTATCAGTGCCATTAGCCTAGTAACCTCCTATGATGGAGTGATATGGACTAGCCTGGATAATGGGTGTTGGAAAATGGATCACTGAGTCGACAGAGCCCATTGAAAGATTCTCATATGGAGTCTGTGCAATAGAGAAAGAGTGATATAGATGCTGCCATGGATCCCAAAGCCGGTACTATCAGTGGGGGCTGGAAGACATGAATTCTGGATCACTTTCTTCACTTGGACCTCAATGTGTTTATTCAAGTGGAGGGGAAAGAAGCTATCTAACTGACTCTGTCCAAACAAGAAGCTATGTACTCCAGACTTTGAATTGGGTTGAGACTTCTTGTAATTGACTGTCATTCCCAGATGAGAACACAAATGAAGAAAATACACCCTTGTCTGTAGTAGTTGATGCCTGGTTGGGGCAGTAAGGAGACAGTCATCCAGATATGGAAACACCTGGAATCCCAGCAGTCTCAAGTGAGCTGCTACCACTGTCATGCATTTGGTGAAAACCATGGGGGTTTGTGGTGAGAACAAAGGGCAGTGCTCTTAACTGGTAATGACTGGCTCCCAGCCAGATGGGGTAGGTATCTCCTATAGTGCTTGCTCGCTTTGATGTGATAGTATGCATCCTGAAGATCTATACGGCACATCCAATTGTCCTTTTACAGCAGATGCAAAATGGATTAAACCATGACAATCCAAAACTCTGTATACTGAACAAACTGACTCAACTTGCTGAGATCCAGAACTGGTCTCAGGTCCTCTGTTTTTTTTTTTTTTTTGGCACTAAGTAAAATCTTGAGCAAGTTCTAGACCCTCTCTGGTCTGGACGGATCTCTTGGATGACTTTTTTTCTAGCAGCTTTTTTTTTTTATTTCTAAAGATGCTGCTCCCCTCTGACTGTATGGATCATCAGGAATTTTCTTCATAACTGTGGGAGAGAATCTGGAAAATGTTATAACCTTTGGATATAATCCTCTGCACCCTCAAATATTTTGTAACAGATAGGCAGGCTATCTGGTGAAGGGATAATTACCCCAGACTGCCACCAGAGAGGGACAGTTGGGCCCAGCATTCAGGAGCATAGGTAGGGCCTATCAAAGAAAAAATCTGTGGACCACCTTTGCCATAAGGACAGCATCTTTCATTTGAATTCCCCCCTCTATCCCTGGGGGAACCATCTCAGTGAAACCTGGAAAGGATCCTGGGACAACTTCAACCACATCTTTCTGCCACCTCGCTGGTTTCAAGAGAAAAGCCTTGGAGGGTAGAGAAAGATACACCCATGGTAGACCGTCTTTTCCTCCTCTTCACATCTGGAGAGTGTCTCCTTAACCTTGGGGCCAAACAGAGAAGATCCATCAAATGGCAAATTGATAAATAAAAACTTAAATAGTTCAGCAAAATCACATAATGGCATCCAGGCATGTGTTCTGATGGCTATGCCTGAATCCACCGCCTGTACAGTACCTTCTGCAGCATGGAAGATCACCCTTATGGATGCATTTGAGATGGACTGAAAGGTGGCGAGCTGTGAGGAGATTATGTTTCCATCCTCGGAGAACATGGACCCAGAAAGAGATCTGGCAAGTTCCTTAATCAAATCTCTTCACAGTCTCATAAAATGTGCCAAGTAATTCAGCGACCCAAAGGCAAAGGACATTGAAGCATAAACACGCTTTTTAAATCCCTCCAACACCCTAGACACTCTATCGGGGGGGGGGGGGGTTGGAGAGAACTCTGGTCTGCTAGTTATTTTCTTGTAGCTGCAGCCACAACCATGGCATCAACAGGTACTCCATTGCTCTAGTGTGTATGGGTCCTGGGGGGGGGGGGTTAAGAATTTTATCCGGTCTTTAAGGTATTGGCTCAACCGTGTCCATCTCCCTTCACTCTGCCAAGAGACTAAGTCAATGAGCTTATCAGCTGGGGGGGTCACCCAAGAAGTAGATGGGACAGAGACAAAAGTCTCCAGGAACACCAATTCCTGTTGGGAGGGGGCATCAGAAAACCAAAACATTTTTGTTTCAAGAGTTCCAGAATATCGTCAGGCGATGATCTGGGGGAGCCCTCCTCCATTAAAGTCAGTGTCCTCTGTGAGAGATTCCTAGGGGGAATCCTCCAAGTGCCTCGTCTTGCACATCCTCTTTTGAGAGACTACTTCAGTGGGTGTTCTGGTGAAGTGTCAGAAGAGAACAATGAAATGATGGCCTGGCTGGAGGCTCACTTGGGTTGGCTGCCACAGTGGAAGAGATGGTCGAGGCTCAGAAAGTACAGTTTTGTACCTACCATAAATGTAGATGTCAGATAGATATGCAACTGCAGTCCTGACATATGGGCTGTCCTGCCTCAGGCAGCCCTTCGGTTGGCCGGATTCCAAAGTCTGGGTCCGGCGTCGGCTGATGTCGCCTCTTCCCCGACGTCAGAGCGGCTGGGGTATAAAAGCATCAGCCGACGCCATCTTCTTCAGTGTTTCTTGCCCCAGATGCCAGGTGCCCTCCAAGGAAGACTAAATTTAGAGAATGGATAAAAATTCCAGACATGCACAACAGTAATAAACAGATACACCATAACAGATATCCCCAGCTAATTTGAAAAAGGGGGAGTGGACCCAAAAAAGAGAATTACAGAGGGGTAGGAGGGAGGGAAAACCTGACTGCAGTTGCATATGTATCGGACATCTACATTTATGGTAGGTACAAAACTGTACTATGTCCTTCAAGAATGCAACTGCAGTCCGCACATATGGGTTGAATACCATAGCCAAGCTGGGGGTGGTAGGATCTAAGAAAGGGATGGTGTAGCTAAAATGCCCTGCAGGACTGCCGAAGCAAAGCCTGCTCGTGATCTGGAGTATAAAGGCAGGTTGTAGTGTTTGGTAAATGTATGCACGGAGCTCCATGTAGCAGCCTCTAGAATGTCCCTTTGTAGCCACTCCTCTTAGAAAGGCTGTGGATGTAGCTATAGCTCTGGTGGAGTGTGGCCTAATATTGGCTGGCACACCTTTTCCATGGAAAGAGTAACAGAATCTGATGCAGTGTCCAATCCATTTTGAAATTGTTTGTTTGGAGATTGCCTTTCCTTGAACTCCAGCAGCATAGGTTACAAATAGTTGATCAGACTTTCTGGTGGTCTTTGTTCTGTCCAAGTAGTAGCGTAATTGGCTGTGTAAGTCCAAAGTGTGCAGCAACTTTTCCCCCTTATTTTGAGGATTGGGAAAGTAGGCAGGTGAATTGCTTGATTTAGAGACACCCTGGATATCACTTTTGGCATGAATGAAGGATTGGTTCTTAGAGAAACGCTGTCCTGATGAAAAATGAGAAAGGGAGGTACTGCCATGAGGGCCTGTATCTCCGAGACTCTTCTTGCTGAGGTAACTGCCAGCAGGAAAACCGTTTTCCAGGAGAGAAATTGCATTTCTGAAGATGCTGCTGGTTCAAAAGGAGGAAGAGTTAATTTTTCCAAGACGAAATTGAGGTCCCATGCAGGTATTGGTGGTTTTCTGGGAGGTTTGATATTCTTTATACCTCTTAGAAACTGTCTTAGCAAGGGATGCGAAAACACAGGTGGGTCACAGTTGTATTTTGCTGAGATTGCTGAAGCGTGAAATTTTATGGAAGAATATGAGAGGCCACTATGAAACATTTCTGCCAAGTATTCTAATATCTGTGGTATGCTCATTACTGATGCATCCTGACCCTTGCTGGCATTCCAGATGATGAATCTCTTCCACTTGGCTGAATAGGTTTTTCTGGTGGAAGGTCTGCGCGCTTCCAGCAAGATTTCTTGTACTTTTTTGGAAAGAGAGATATGGGTGAAAGGCATGGGACCCTCCAAGCTGTCAGCTGCAATGTTTGCAGGTTTTGATGAACAGTCCTGTAATTGTGCTGAGTTAGGAGCAGAGGCCATTGAGGCAAGGGCCACGGTTTGGTGTGAGTTATGCTCAGTAGCAATGGATACCAGTGCTGCCTTGGCCAGTCTGGAGCTATCAAAATTCCTTCTGGTTGTTCTGCTTTGATCTTCAGTAACACCTTGGTCAGTAATGGTAGAGGAGGGAATGCATAAACTGTTAGGGAATTCCAGCTGAAGGAGAGAGCATCCGTTCTCCAGGCTAGAGGATGGTGCGTCCTTGAACAGAACTTCTCCAGGTGATGATTGAGGTAAGAAGCAAAGAGATCTATGTCCGGTCTTCCCCATGCACTTGTCATTTGTGAGAAAATGTGTGGATGCAGCATCCATTCGAGCGGATCCAAGAAATTTCTGCTCAGCCTGTCCGCCAGAACATTGTCCTTGCCTGGAACAAACTGGGATTGCAAGTGGATGTTCAGATTCAGGGACTTTTCCCAAAGAGTCATTGTTAGTCTGTAGAGGGGGTAAGAGTGAGGGCCTCCCTGCTTGTTTATATACCACATGGCAGTGGTGTTGTCTGTCCTTATTAGCAGATGACCTTGTTGAAGGGATTTCCCGAAGGCCTCGATTGCATGTATCACTGCCAACATCTCTTTTTGATTTATGTGCAGATGCATTTCCCTGGGAGTCCATTGCTCTTGAATGCATCTGCCCTCCATGTGCGCCCCCCCATCCATGATCTGAGGCATCTGTTGTAATGGTTTGACTTGCTAGAGGTTTGTTAAAAGACATGCCTTTGTTTAAATGACTTGCTTGAGCCCACCACAAAAGTTCCCTTTGCAGGCATGGAATGAGTGGTCTTACGTCTTCTAGATTGTGGCTGTGTTGAGACCATAAGATTTTTAGGTACCATTTTAACTTTCTCATGTGTAGTCTTGCCAGAGGTACCAGAAGAATGCAAGATGCCATGAACCCCAGGGCCTGCAGGATTTTCCTTGCGGTCAGCTGGGTGAGCTTTGCTAGGCTTTTGAAGTAATCTGGTAAATGTTCTTGTTTCTCCTCTGTGAGGAAAGCCATTTGTGATTGTGTGTCCAATTTGGCTCCTAGAAAAATAACCTGTTGGGATGGCAGTAGTCTTGATTTTTGAATGTCGACTGTGTATCCCAAAGCCTGTAGTAACTGAATGACATAGTCCAAGTTTCTTATCAAGGTTTCTTTGCTGTCTGCTTGTATAAGGCAGTCGTCCAGGTAAGGGTATATTTGAATCCCCTGGAGCCTGCAATGTGCAACTACTGATGCCAGGCATTTCGTGAATACTCTGGGCGCAGTAGATAAGCCAAACGGCAATGCTGAGAATTGATAATGCTCTGACCCTGCAAGAAATCTGAGGTATCTTCTGCAACTGTGTCTGATTGGGACATGCAGGTATGCCTCCTTGAGGTCCAGAGTAACCAGCCAAGACCCCTTGCCCAGCATGGGAAGGAGTTGCTGTAAAGTCAGCATTTTGAATTTTGGCACAATAAGAAAAGTGTTTAGAGCGGACAAGTCCAGTATAGGTCTCCATTGCTTTTCTTTTCTTGGAACAAGGAACAGTCTTGAATAGACTCCCTGGCCTTGTTCCTGAGGAGGAACCTTTTCTATTGCTTTTATTTGTAACAGCTTTGAAACTTGTATGAGTGCCTCTGCCCTTTGATTTTGTGGCAGATTTGGCATGCCTTGTCTCGTTGGTAAGGTGTGGAAGTGGAACCTGTAACCTTTGTCTACTATGTCCAGAATCCATTTGTCCTTGGTTAAAATGTGCCAGTTCTTTGAGAATAAGGATAATTTTCCACCTATAGGTGCTTCTCTTTGAGCCTTGATCAGCGGAGTGAAAGTCAAGTCATTGTGATTGTCCCTGTGGTGCAGCTGAACTCCCTGCGCCACTTCTCTGATTTGGTGGTTGCCACTGGCGGCCCCTGTAGGAGCCTCGGTATTGCCCTCTACCTCGAGCACGCCTGTTTTTTCCGCTTTGAAACTTGTCAGTGTCTGGAAAGGACCAATTCTTTGAGGGCCAATTCCTGCTGAATCTGGATGGCTGAACCTGGAGGAAATCCTTGACTGTCTGTACTGATTTAGCCTTTTCCTCAATAGACTTCAACACATCCTGTGCATTAGCACCAAAAAGCTTCTGTTTTTCCAGAGGTGCATCTAGGAGCTTTACTTTAATATGGTCTGGCAGTGGCTGTTCTTTCAGCCAAGCATGTCTACGTATAACGGCCCCTGTCATAGCTGCCCTACATGAAGCTTCCAATGCATCATAACCACACTGAAGAAAATGTTTGCTAACCTGCTGAGTGTTATGAACCAAATCCTGCAATGCCTTTCTATTTATAGGCTCAGGAGAGGCTAACGTTTTCTGCAAATCATCCATTAAGTAATCCTGGTACTGAAACATATGAAAAAGACAGTTAAGTGACCTCATGGCAAGGGTGGAAGAGGTATAAACTTTTTTGCCCCATCTCTCCAGGGACCTTGATTCCCTGTCTGCGGGCAAAGGGTTTTTGGCCGAGGAAGTAGCCACTCCTTTGGGCCCCTGAGAAATAGTTTCTAGATCCACAGAGTGGGCCTTAAAGAGATGCTTATGAGTTTCAGGAACCCTGTAATATCTGTCTGGCTTGACAGGAGCAGGAGGGAGAGAATCAGGGGAAGCACTGGAGTCTGAGTATACATCATCCAAGACATCCAACACTGGAGGAATAGCTAATGGTCTGTGCTGGGGTAACTTAAGGAAGGTACGTAGCCTTTTCCTGGACCCTGCCACTGAAAATGTTCTCTCATGGAGTGGAGAACTTCTCCGAAAGAAATATCCTCTGGAGGAGAGGCAAAAGGAATTGATTCCTCAGCATCAGAGTCCTCGTAGGCCTGGAAGGATTCTTCCTGGGTATCTGAGTGCTCTGAATCCCTAGAGGCTTCATCCGAAGAGAGGGTATCTGTCTGCTCAGTCCTAGGCCTTTTATCTGCAGGAGGCTGAGAACCTCTGTCTGGATGCGACTGAGAACCTCTGATTAGAGAGATTAGATCTACAGCTAGGGTCATGATCTGTTTATCAGAAGAGGGGCCCTGGGAAAAAGTTTTAGGAGGATGGGCCTTAGCCTGGCTGGCAGCCTTAGCACGTGTGTAGGCCTTGATGGACATGGAGACCGGAGGCCTAGCTGCCCCACATGCAGGAGTAACTTTATCCACTGGTATGGTGTCAGGTAAATCTTGAGCTTCGGTTTCGGGAGGAAAATCAACAACCGGCACCGGGGAAACTTCCAGGACCGAAGTACGCGGTAAAGCGGTGTCGTCGGCCTGGAGCGGTAGAATTACCGCCTCCGAAGAGACCGATGCACTCGCGGAAGGCTTAGGCATGGTATCGGTGGACGACGCGGGCCGAGGATGTCGGTCCTGGTCCTTGCGTTTTTTGGAAATTTGTGCTGTCGGTTGTTCCGACGGCATGATATAAGCGTAATTTTTGCCAAAAAAGTCTTCGGCAAATTCTGCCCGGCGCCTGAGTGTGCGCTTATTAAAGCAAGCACAGGCAGCACAGGCCGAGACGTTGTGGTCTGGGCCCAGGCAGGGAAGGCAGTAAGAATGGAAGTCCTTATGAGGTATTTGTTTACCACAAGACAAACAATTATTAACCTTTTCAATTTTTTCTAACATCAGCTGAGGCAAGAAAAATGTTCCCCAACGGGGTACTTAGCTTTTTGATGACTTCGGTAACTGAAAACACAGGAGCTGACCGACCGGCACTTGCGAACTGCTTCTGCTTCGGGCACCGCGCGGCAAGAAAGACTGAAGAAGATGGTGTCTGCTGATGCTTTTATACCCCAGCCGCTCTGATGTCGGGGAAGAGGCGACATCAGCCGATGCCGGATCTAGACTTTGGAATCCGGCCGACCGAAGGGCTGCCTGAGGCAGGACAACCCATATGTCAGGACTGAAGTTGCATTCTTGAAGGACATCACAGAAAGTACAGTGGTGTACACTTACCATAAATATAGATATTCGAGTGTATTCACTGTTGCAGTCAATACATTTGGGTTATCTGCTTGCAGGTAGCCCTCAGTCGGCCTGATTAACAAAGTCTTGGGTCCTGCGTCGGTTGCTGTCCCTTTTTACATGACGTCAGGAGTATAAAGCATGCTGCCAATATCATTACATTAGTCTTTCTTGCCATGCCCGAAGCAGAAGCAGTTTGCAAGTGTCAGTTGGCAGACTCCTGAAATTTTCGACTCAGATCCGAACCCATCAGTTGAGGAACAAATGAAAATGACAACATAAGATTTAATATTTCAAAAACCAAGTCACTTACATCTAAAGATATTCTTTTTCATATTGCTGATTATATAATTACACATGTATTTTCACATTTCTGTAAATATCCCATTAAACATGCACTTAGAAAGGAATTTCTTGCGGTCGTGTGAAATGTATGTATGATAAAAGTGTTCTAATAGTATGTAAAAGCGCACGCTGTACGGCTTTCCAAGATATGGCAATTTGCTTGTGAAAGATTAGCAAAAGATATAATTCTAGGTTTGTGTTACTTATAATAAATTTATGAAAAGACGATAAATGCACCAACTTTTATGACTGTAAAGATTGCTTCTGGGTGACAAAGTTGCTATTACTACAGTTTTAAAAGATTTTACTGTTCATAAAATATGTACATTTGTTTATCTTAAGTTTTTTAGTTCATTTTTCAGAAATGCTCTGGAAAGTAAGAATGTGTGTAGGCTGCTAGAGGTGTGGCATTCCTCACCACAAAGGTGTTAATTAGTTTAATGAGCCTTGGTTCCCCCCCTTCTCAACAATACTGGTATGATCAAATGTTTCATACATGTGAGAATCAGATGCCATACCTGCCTCTTGCAAGTTTGCTGATGCCTGAGAAGTAATCTGGCATACCATGGGTTCCTGCAACACCTCAACGGGTATGTCCCAGTCTGACTGGGCCAGACAGTGGTTCAGGTCTAGACACTCTGAGTTTCTATTTTGGGCAAGTGGGATGATGGATGTCAACTGTTCTGCCATTTTAGATTAGGAGAAGTATTCCAAGAGCTGTCTCTTTAAATAACAGTTCAATAAGAAAAGATGCATGCGTAGGGTTTTCAGAACAACCAACTGAAAAATCTGACAATTCTTACAGTTGTGTTCAGCTCCAACACAAAACAAGCACTGGAAGCTGAGATCCTTCTAAGGAAACTGTCCAACACAATCACACTTCCCCCTCTTAGCTGAATTGTAACAAATTTAAACACTAAAGTACAAGGAAAAAAGGAAAGTTCCCCAATTGGACACTTATCTGAATACGCAAAGGTAGCACAAAACAAACACGTGAACAAACGTGATCGAACTAACTAGCTCACAGAGGGTAATTGGCTAGGCTTAAAATGGTCCATGAGGGCAGTTAGCCTAGTAATAATCTATGAATCTACGAAAGATGGTAGGAGACCTCTTACATTCAAGATGGCTGTAAGACAGGCTGAAAATCTTATGCTCATATGTCCGCTTATGAACTATTATGCCTACAGGCTTAGGTCATATGTCAGATGTATGACTGTATGATATGTGGTTTGGTTTAGGAACCCAGGTTGAATATTGATTTACCTTGGTGAGATAATCCAACAGCACTAGAATACTGCAAAAGTGATATAAGAAAGGACATCGATATACCCAGAATAACGTCCAAGGGAAAAAGTGAAGTACAAGGGAAAGCATAACTGTACAGTTTATATCATGCTGAAGTGAAAGAAAACTGCTAAAAAGAAAACATCTGAAAAATGGATGAAAATGATGAAATCTTCTATTAATGCATGCATACTCATGCCATTACTTAAAATTTGAAAATTTAAATAAAGGTGTTAAAAAATAAATCTAATGATAAATCATACACAGTAAAATACTACACACCCAAAAAAAATGACAATTCAATAATATATTCTAAGAGGCAAACAAACCAGGGCAGGCTGACAGAAAGAAGGCACAACTCCACACTGAGGAATCTACTTCTTGCACTTGAAGTGTTCAAACATAGGAAGCAAAGCCAAACTGAAACATTTCCTCTGTGTAATTATCTTTTGGCTAGTGGGGGCTGGTTCTTTTGTGTTCTTGTAAAAAAAAAAGAAGAAGCTGTTCTGGTTTTTAAGCCCTAACTTGGATAGGGTTTCTGTCTTTACAAGACTGGAGAAGTTGTTGACCGCAACTGAGCTGGAAATATAAGTATCTTGATTTTTTTGATTATTTTTACAGATTACTGTTTTTAAAATTTAATATATATATGTATATATATATATATATATATATATATATATATATATATATATATAAAGCACTTTGTCTATTCAGTATCTTCACAAATCCTTATCTGTTTAAAAACTTTCATTTGTCTCTCTAGTGCTTGCTGTCTGAAGGCTATTGTGTAAACTGAAACAGTTCCTCTGTGTAATTATCTTTTGGCTAGTGGGGGCTGGTTCTTTTGTGTTCTTGTAAAAAAAAAAAAAAAAAAAAAGAAGAAGCTGTTCTGGTTTTTAAGCCCTAACTTGGATAGGGTTTCTGTCTTTACAAGACTGGAGAAGTTGTTGACCGCAACTGAGCTGGAAATATAAGTATCTTGATTTTTTTGATTATTTTTACAGATTACTGTTTTTAAAATTTAATATATATAAAGCACTTTGTCTATTCAGTATCTTCACAAATCCTTATCTGTTTAAAAACTTTCATTTGTCTCTCTAGTGCTTGCTGTCTGTAGGCTATTGTGTAAACTGAAACATTTCTTCTGTGTAATTATCTTTTGGCTAGTGGGGGCTAGTTCTCTTGTGTTCTTGTAAAAAAAAAAAGAAGAAGCTGTTCTGGTTTTTAAGCCCTAACTTGGATAGGGTTTCTGTCTTTACAAGACTGGAGAAGTTGTTGACCGCAACTGAGCTGGAAATATAAGTATCTTGATTTTTTTGATTATTTTTACAGATTACGGTTTTTAAAATTTAATATATATAAAGCACTTCGTCTATTCAGTATCTTCACAAATCCTTATCTGTTTAAAAACTTTCATTTGTCTCTCTAGTGCTTGCTGTCTGTAGGCTATTTTGTCCCACCCTCCCTCGCTGTTGGTTTCTTGCTCTTATACTTGGTGGCTTTGCAGTTGCCCGCCCCTACTGTGACACACCTCCCAGTCTAGTGTCATTAGCTCATTCTGCCTAATACAGAGAGAACATTTGATAAGGCCTTCTGTTCCTCCTTTTTCCCTTTCAAAAAGTAAAACAAAACTTTTTCTTTTTTTTTTCTCTTTCGCCTGAACCTTCTTGTGTTCTGACTGTCCTTCTCAAACATTTTGGAAATATACAGTATATTTCAAAGCATTTGTTATAACTGTATTTGTTATAACTGATTTAAGTATTTTTTTCTGGCTTTTTGATTATTTACTGCTTGGCGACTGCATTTTCGCCTGTTTATACAGCTCTGCATTCTATTTAAACTGTTTTTGTGTTGATTAACTGTTTTGCACTTTTAAAAAGTTATTTGTTGCTTAATTTTACCTGTAGTGCTAACACACTCAAGTGCGCTAGCCGTTTAAAAGCATTTATAGCATTTACTGTCTGTTTTTCCTCTGTTTTCTGCAAAAAAGAAAAAAACAAAAACAAAAAAATCTTGTTTTCCCACCTTACTGAACTAGAATACTCCAGTCTTCAGAGTTTGCTGATCTCGGGGCTTTGTCTTGGTTCCTGTGCTATTCCATATCCTTATTTGGATAAAAGGAAGTGTCTTTGTTCACCAGTGGGAGTGGGGAGCACTGAGCAGCCTATTTGTCCCTAGAGGAGTGGTTTCAGCCAGAAACTTGTAGTCTATTGTCCATTTTGGGTCAATTCCTAGCTCTTTTTAGCCCCCTGTAATAAGGCTCGCTTTAGCGAGCTTTTTCGCTTGTATTCAACTCAGCACCGCTCCTCGTGGTGTCCTGCAGAGTTCTACAGGCAGCAGAGAGCAAAAGAGTGACTTTTTCCTGATTTACGTATTTTTTTCTGGCTTTTTGATTATTTACTGCTTAGCGACTGCATTTTCACCTGTTTATACAGCTCTGCATTTTATTTAAACTGTTTTTGTGTTGATTGTTTTGCACTTTTAAAAAGTTATTTGTTGCTTAATTTTACCTGTAGGCTAACAAACTCAAGTGCGCTAGCCGTTTAAAAGCATTTATAGCATTTACTGTCTGTTTTTCCTCTGTTTTCTGCAAAAAAGACAAAAACAAAAAAAAAATCTTGTTTTCCTGCCTTACTGAACTAGAATAGTCCAGTCTTCAGAGTTTGCTGATCTCTGGGCTTTGTCTTGGTTCCTGTGCTATTCCATATCCTTATTTGGATAAAAGGAAGCGTCTTTGTTCACCAGTGGGAGTGGGGAGCACTGAGCAGCCTATTTGTCCCTAGAGGAGTGGTTTCAGCCAGAAACTTGTAGTCTATTGGCCATTTTGGGTCAATTCCTAGCTCTTTTCAGCCCCCTGTAATAAAGCCCGCTTTAGCGTGATTTAGCGCGGAGTTGCCCATAGAGCACCGCCGGTTAAACTATTTCTGGCTCCGTAAAGTCTGCTCTTCAATTTTTCCCTTAGAACTTCTCTACTTGCAATCTAAACAGTCTATTCTCTATCTCAAAAGCTCAGCACTTGCTCCTAAAGCATTTTTATATAGGTAAAGTACTTATATACTAAACAAAGTACTACATTAGCCTAGAATCCCCTTGAGTACCCATTTCCCTATAGGTCCCTTCTGACTCAGCAAACTTTTTCACTTTTTCTAGCATGTCGAAGGGTCAGTTGCTAGCATCCTCTCCTGTTCAGCTGGTGAATCTGGGCATCTTGAGGCAATGTTACAATTGCCTCATGTACACAGACAACCCACTCCTTCTCCCACAAAACACAAATACATGTGAGAGATGCAACTATATAGCCAAACTGGAGGCTTAGCTCTCTCAACTCAGGACTGGCAAGACCAGACAGGAGGAGAAGGAAACCACGCACACCACAAACCCAGTTTCACATAGAACTATCACAACTGCAAAACAAACACATAAACACACAAAGACATACTCGGAGGCACTGATCAAAAATCTACCAAAACTACAGAGGCCTCCAAAGCAGACACCCAAGCAACTGCCACCTCAAGACATAAGACATGCAACACATAGTTCTCAAAGTCAGTGTGCTAAACAGTCACAGCCCTTAAGGCCAAACACAATGCCAGACACACTTGTTATAGGTGACTCCATAGTCAAGACACACTGACGTCCCACTCACCAGACTGAACAAGGAAAAGATCACAGTAAGCTGCCCGTCAGGCGCTAGAATCTGCCACATAACACAAGCACTCGGGTCACTCCACAGCAAGTACAAGTATGACTCAGTCATTGTCCATGCCGGTGTGAACGACCTGAGATGTACCTCCCTGGACTACATGAAGAGAGACAGAGGAGCTCTCAGATTATGTAGCCCAGGCCGGTATGACCCTGACCCTGAGCAGTATCCTACCCTCACCAAGAGTGATGCCACAATACAGAGACAAAATGATCAGCTTTAATAAATGGCTTAATTACTGGTGTCATTCTAAGGGAATCCAATGTCTGTCTGCCTGGGATGACATGCTCGACAAGCCACGCTGGGGATGGCTTGCACCTGTCACCCCTGGGCTTCTGGATATTGGCAAAGGCTCTTGCCACCCCCATAGTGCCTTTTTTAGGCAAGGCTCAAATGATAAACCTACCACCCTAGAAAACAAAAATGGAGAAAAACTAAGGGTAATACTGCTCAATGCCAGAAGTCTAAACCTCAAGATGCACGCCCTCGAAGCCCTCCTCAGTATGGAGAACATCGATGTCTGTGCTGTGACTGAAACCTGGTTCAAGGCTCCTGAGAGCACCCCAGCACTATCAGGTTATACCTCATATCATGCGTTCCGGACCCAAAATCCGGACCGAACCACAAAAGGAGGGGGAGTATCCAGATTCATAAAGGATACCCACACCTCCAGGTTAGTGGCAACGCACGAAGCATCGGAGACCATCCAGGTGCAATTAACCATAGGTAAAACTGCCCTACAGTTTGTAGCATGCTACAGACCACCCTCTCAAACTCAGGAAACCCACACAGCCTTCCTGAAGACACTGGACAGTATGAATGTCTCTCCAAACACCATCATATTGGGTGACTTCAACTACCCAAACATAGAATGGGAACATTACTCAAGCCCCAACACCCTAGCCCAAAGGTTCCTGGAGTTCATAAACTCAAATGCTATGGAACAACTAGTCACCATTCCCACAAGAGGAGAAAATATACTAGACCTGATCATCACAAACATGGGGACAAAATGCACCACACCGGAAGTATATCCCTCATTGGTGAGATCAGACCATAAGTTAATCTCACTGGAGATCCACATCCCGCCCCCAACCCAAGCAAAAAAGACCACAGTGAAGAACTTCTCAAAAGCAAACTTCACACTTCTTAAGACTGGAGTGGTATCCTTCAAGGCCCCCGAGCCAGTGGAAACCACAACCCATGCTGCTGAAACCCTTACAAATGCCTTCTACGAGCACCTCCAGGAATGTATGGATCAAGCAATCCCTAATAAAATCAAGACCCTTTCCACCAAAGGCAGGCGCCCGGTCTGGTGGACCCCAGCCATAAACAAACTCTACAAGAGGAGAAAGCTACTACATGACAGAGCAAAATCCCTAAAGGGGATGGCATCTCCGATCACTACTAGCAAAAAACTATGATCACTCATAAAATCATCCAAGGCCAACTTTGAGAGAAAAATCGCTAATGACACAAAAGACAATCATAAGGCCTTCTTTAGCTATGTTAGAAACCTGGGTGGAAACTCCCAGATATGCTCAGAATTAGTCCAAAATGATACAAAAATCACCGAACCCACAGACATTGCCAACATACTGGCAGACAGGTTCAGTGCAAATTTCTCCCCTCCCTCCCCCCCAAAAGGAGAAATATCTATCCCACCAGAGTCTAGCCTCCCAAACATCTCAGATGCCCAGGTGAGAGCTGCTCTCTCTAAAGCAAAAAACACAGCATCAATGGGACCGGACGGTGTCCCCGGCTGTGTGCTACACGAACTCAATGAGGAACTAAACCCACACATAAGGCTGTTGTTTAATCTTAGCCTTACTACAAGATACGTACCCAAAGAATGGCGTACGGCAACTGTGGTCCCACTCCACAAAGGCCGTGCTTCTATGGACCCTGGAAATTACCGCCCCATAAGCTTGACGAGCCTTGTCTGCAAAGCTATGGAGAGGATCATAATGGAACTCATAAATAAAGACATTGGGGACCTACAGACACTGGATCCTACCCAATTTGGCTTCGTCAAGGGCAGATCCTGCCTCTTGAACTTGGTCGACTTTTTCGAAACAGTCACGAAGGCCATTGATGAGGGTAAGACAGTTCACACAGCCTACCTTGACCTAGCAAAAGCGTTCGACACAATACCCCACTCGGGCATCATAGAAAAGCTCACCAGCTTAGATGTAAACCCATATGTCACAAGATGGGTTGCAAACTGGCTCAAGGACAGAACCCACAGGGTTAGAGTTGCTGGTGCCATGTCAAACTCTAAGCCGGTCACGAGCGGTGTCCCACAGGGCTCAGTCCTGGGCCCCCTCTTGTTCGGCATTTATTTTTCTGAAGTGCAGGCAAACATAGGGGGATTGTGGCTGACAAAATTTGCAGATGACTGCAAACTGGGCACCATAATTGACACTCCATCAGACACAGACATCCTCCAGAGAGGTCTCATAGAAATGGATAACTGGTGCCAGAGCCATGGCCTTAAGCTAAATGCCAAAAAATGTATAGTCATACCCTTTGGGAAAAACAAGGTAACCCCTAATTACCAAATAGGTGGTAATCCATTAAACACGGAAGACGTTATCAGGGACCTGGGGACCCAAGTTGACAGTAACCTCTCTTTTGACACTCACATTGCCAAAGTGGTTAGGAAGACCTTCTACATTGCCCACCTGATCATGAAGGGATTCACATCCAGATCAGGAGAGGTCATTGTACCCCGGTACTCTTCACTTATCAGACCAATGATTGAGTACAACGCCCCATTCGGAATGTACCTTACCCGACACCTGCAGCAGTTGGAAAGACCCCAAAAGTTCCTCACCAAAAGGATAAAGGGGCTCAAACATATGTCATACGCTGCCCGACTGAAGAAACTCCAGCTCTAGTCAGTCGCATATCGTCTGTTCAGAGGTGATCTGTGCCTGACATACAAGGCCATGTCCAACCTGGAATTAATGGACATGCTCCACCTCAAAAAATCCAAATCCACCAGAGCCACGAGAGCAAGAGACTTAAACCTCAACACGGATATAAATAGGACGTGCTGGAGGGACAGATTCATCACCCAGAGACTCCCTACACTATGGAACAGAATCCCAGTCCATGTGAGGCAGAGCCCCTCACTGACTCTGTTCAAGAGAAATCTTGACGAGTGGATGGGAGATCGTAGGTTTACCCCGGGAATCATCTCTGTGTCACTGCTGGACAGAGGCACAGCAAACTAATGGGTACAGTATTCTCATCCTAAGGGGTGGTGAAAGCCACACACACTCTGGCTAGGCTTATAAATTCCCTAGGGCAGATAGCCTAGTATGAACCTATGAAAAGCCAGAACAGCTTCCTGATAACAGTCTGCCCCAGCCAACCATTCAAGGATATTCAGATTCCTTAGTTTATCAATATTATCAGTCCAATCCATAAATGAACAAATACATGAGGCAAGTCTTTATAATTGCCTACTGTGAATACAGACATCATCCAAATACACCTGCAACACTGAGCTGCACAACTGAAACAAGAGTTGAACATGTCTCAAAGTAAAAAAGCTGAAAAGGTAGTCACAGCTTCTACATTCATTTATAAATCCAATGACATGAACAAAATATTTATAAACATTCTATAAATGAATGACAAATCTCAGAAAATATTACACTAGAAATGAAACTGGAATATCATAAGAGCATGTGCATAAAATACAGAAAAAACTCAGTGTGGACTATGTCAACTGGTAAGTCGGTCACAAAATTATCAATCATGCTAAGTATACATCAGCTGAAATTAATCTAAACATATGAATGTTACACTGTTAAAAATTAAGCAATCAGCATTTTCTTTTAAATATAACAAGCATTGTGTGGAATGCTCCAACTTGCAAGAATGTACTACTACTGGAGGACAAAGCTTGCACTTACCTCTTTTTCTTGGCAGATCTAGTTCTAAGTTCTTCTAATTCATCAGCTGTAGCACTTGCACAGGAGGGAGCTTTGGAAAGTGGTGGTGGACAGTCAAATGGAGAATCATTTTCTTGATTCATGGATTCATCACTGAAGAAATCCACAGGTAAGGCAGAAGCAAGCTTTCCAGGAATGTGTGTACCCAAACTGTAATAGAGTTCTCCGAGAATTCTGGGAATGGATCCAACATACCTGAGGTGACAAAAGGTAATATACTATTAACAAAAACTTAAGTTTAACATATACGAAATCAAAAGCAAGCAGCAGCATGGAGAATACTGAATGCTGCTTTCACATTCAGTCTTCAGAGTGAACGGAATACAATGAACAAAGGATGACAGTAAACACAGCTATCCTAACATACTTAGTGGTACATGTGATACAAGGCTCCAGACAAAACAGGGATCTCATGCATTTCATTTTGATTCTTACAGTATATGTTGAGTACTACAGTGCAACAGTGAGTAGTGTTGCTATCACATAGCAAGCAATATGGAGTGCTATCTGCACAGTCTACATTCTCCTCTCCATGTCCACATGGGTTTTCTGTGGGTGCCTTGGTTTCCTCCTGCCTCCCAAAAAGATATGCAGCAGGCTGAATGGCACTCTTACAAACTGACTGAAGGTGTGCATGCGGTGTGTGAATGAATGTGTACACTCAGACTTGTGCCCTTTTACCCTATCCAGAAAAAGCTTCAAACTCTTATGCCCATTAGATACTGTGTAGGGCCCAGCATACCTGTGACCCTGTAAAGAATAAAGGGAGGGTCATAGCAAAATGGATGGATGGATGTCATATCTGGAATCTTAATTTTAAGAACAAACTCAGGAAAATAACTTGACAGATGGTTTGGGTGTTGAAACTATCAACACCAACACTAGTCAAAAGCAAAACTTGAATCTTTTGCTCTAAATCAGTGACAACAGTATAGCAGATTAAATCTGATCTAGTCTAATGCGAGTACTATGACGGATTTCTAAACAGATCATTTCTGTACCTATGACACAGTCTTAAATGGTTTTGCAAAGGAAAAATAAGTTTAATGAGCCATTGGTTTAACAGTTAATTTTTGCCTATGATGTCAAAGCTGATCCTAAAAGGTAATGAATGGTCATTTGAGTAAAGAAAAGTCAAAATGCCTCACTGCCTTACTAACCTTAAGCAAGGATAGTAACTTAACTAGATCTGCCACTTAGATGATCTCCAGTTAGGATAATAAAGTGAAAGGATTCAAATTTTCATCTGCAACTCACAATATGGCACTAAGAAGATAATGAAGGAAAATACCCCAAGGCTGATCCTCATAATGACTATGACCCCCTTTTACAAAGGTTGCACATGAAATTGACTGCAGTTGACCCCCTACTACACAGCTAAGGTGAAAGTGGAGTTACATACACTTAACATAAATGTACATGCTAGAGTGTTATTCACTGTTGCAGTCATGACCCGTGGAATTTCCTGCCATGGAAGCTCTTGGCCAGTCCAACAACCACAGAATATTTAACCCTCCTGCTGAAGCAGGCGGATAACCCTGTCAAATCTTACATTTGTGTATAAAGGGAGTCAGCTGGTGCCAAGACCTCAGTACTTTCTTGTCACCAACAAGTAGGAGTCCATCTATATGTCCTTGAAGTCAGAGGTCTGGGACCGTAGATTCCAGAATAAGTGAGGAGGCAGCATGGGTTTTCCTGACTGAGAAGATATATCCTAGCCTATACCATAGGGCAAAGGGGAAGGAGGGAGGGAAAGAAAACTGCATCAGTGAATAGGCCTGTCCAAGAAAAGGAAAGGAAAAAAGCATACATCCTCCAGGCTGACTTCATTTTGTTCCTGGAGCAAAACTTTTCCAAGGGGGCATTTTCTTTGGTGGCAAAAAGATACATCAGTGGCACACCCCATTTTTCGGCTATGCTTTGAAAAACTTCCTGATGCAGTTGCCACTCGTGGGGGTCTGAGAGGCTCCTGCTGAGGTGATCTGCTAGTTGACTGGTTTCTCCTGGTAGGTACTGTGCCACGAGGTGTAGACTTAGACAGTTTGCTGTTTCTCCAAAAGTCAATGGCTAGGAGTTGGTCCCACCCTGGTTGCAAATCTATCAAATAATTGTGGTGTCTGTCTTCACCAGGAGAACTCTGGGTTTCTATTTCTTTTTGATTGCAATCAGGCCTCTTTGGTCTGCCATCAATTCTTTTATGCTGATTCATTTGTTTTTGAACTTGGACTCCCATCTGCCTTGAGTCTGGAAGCTGTTGTAGTGGGATTCCCAGGCTATTTTTGATGCATCTGTTGTCAGTTTGGTCCTGAGGGGTGAACCTGGCGTGAATGCCAAGACTTAGGGAACATGCTTGGATCCACCAGACAAATTCTTTCTTATTTTACTCTGAAGGTGAAAAACTGAGAATGTTGGCACCACGCATTTTTGAGACACCACTGCAATTTTCTCATATCTAGTCTGGCCAGGGGGATCATGAGGATACAAGAGGCAATGTATCTGAGGACCCTGAGATGCTCTCTGGCTGTGAGGTATTTCCTGGCCAAGAACATTTTGAAGTATAACGTTAGAAAGGTAACCTTGCCTGGAGGGAGGAAAGTCTTCTGAAGAGATGAGTCTAATAAAGCTCCTAGAAACACAATACTGTTCACGTTTGTTTGAGATTTTTGGATACTGAGAGTGAACCCCACTGAGGTTAGTGTGTTTTGGGTATAAAGCAGATCTGCTTTAAGTTTTTCTAGGCTTGCTGCTTGAATGAAGCAATAAGTAAGGGTAAACCTTAATTCCCTTTGCCCTGCAGAAGGGGCTAGACATTTTGTGAAAACCCTGAGTGCAGTACACACCCAAAGGGCAGGACACAAAGTACAGTCGTGTACCTACCATAAATGTAGATGTTCAAGTGTATTCACTGTTGCAGTCATTACTCTTGGGTTATCCTGCTGGCAGGCTACCCTTAGTCGGCCAGAATTCCAAAGTCTAGGTCCGCCGTCGGTTACTGTCACCTCTTCCCTGACATCAGTGTGCCAGGGGTATAAAAGATGCAGCCGAAGCCATTTTCTTCAGTTTTTCTTGCCCCAGATGTTAGGTGCCCCCAAAATGGTAGGCTGAAAAATATGCCAATAAAAATGCATGCACAAAAATAACACTTCCTTTATCTACAAGCAAATACACCAAATAGGTTGTATAGGATAGAGAAGTGCAGGTAAGTCCCAGCAAAGAGAAGGGGGATGGTGGGTGGGTAACCTGGACTGCAACAGTGAATACACTCGAACATCTATATTTATGGTAGGTACACAACTGTACTATGTTCATCGTGTTTCACTGTTGTAGTCATTACTCTTGGGTTGAATCCCAAAGCTGAGGATGGGTGGCTGGGCTAAACAGGATTAGGAGAGGGTATGAGGCCCTGCAGAACTGCAGTGGCAAAGCCTGCTCTGGACTTAGAGTAAAGAGGTAAGTGGTAGTGCTTTGTGAAAGTGTGCACTGAACTCCAAGTTGCAGTCTCTAAGATATCTTTGGTTGGTACTCCTCTGAGGAAGGCTGCTGAAGTGGCTGCTGCTCTGGTGGAATGAGGCCTTATGCACTGATTTGCCATGTTGAAAATAGCAGAAACGGATGTAATGGCCTATCCATTTAGAAATAGTTTGTTTTGAGATGGCCCTTTCCTTATGATCCTGCAGCATATGACACTAAAAGTTGCTCAGTCTTTCTGAAAGCTTTAGTTCTGTCCAAGTAGAAGCATAGCTACCTGGGTATGCCCAAAGAATGCAGAATTTTCTCACCCTTGTTCTGTGGATTTGGATAAAAGGTAGGCAAGTGAATGGTTTGGTTGAGGGCCACACTGGATACCACCTTAGGCATAAATGTAGGGTTTGTCCTCAGAGAAACCCTGTCTGGATGAAAAATGATAAAAGGTTCCACAGCCATGAGTGCTTGTAACTCCGAGACTCGCCTTGCAGAGGTTATTGCTAGGAGTAGAGCTGTTTTCCAGGATAAGAATTTTATATCTGCTGTTGATGCTGGCTCAAAAGGAGGCAGTGTGAGTTTTTCCAAGACATAATTGAGGTCCCAGGCCGGAATTGGTGCTCTCCTTGGAGGCTTAATGTTTTTGGCCCCTCTGCGGTAGTGCCTTATTTAAGGATGAGAAAAGATAGGTGGTTCCACATTGTAATGGGCTGAAATGGCAGAGGCATCAATCTTAACTGATGAGAAAGAAAGGCCTTTGTTCAGCATCTCAGTTAGGTACTGTAAAATCTGAGGGATATTTGGTACACACGTGTCAATACCTTGTTCCTGGTTCCAAGCACAGAATCTCTTCCATTTTTCTGCATAAGATTTTCTGGTACTGGGCCTCCTGGCCTCTAAGATGACATCCATAATAGCTTTTGAAAGAGGAGTGTTCTGAATGGCTACATTATCCGCCATGCTGCCAGATTTAAGGTCCTGAGTTGGCTGTGCAGGATCTAATTGTTTTGTTGGGTCAGCAAGTGAGAAGTTTCAGGCAATATCCATGCCGGAACTTGAGACAAGCTCTTTAGGATTGGATACCAGTGCTGGCGTGGCCAGTCTGGTGCAATCAATATCATTTTTGGCTTCTCTTGTGTGACCTTTAGGAGTACCCTGGTAAGGAGAGGCAGTGGAGGAAAGGCATATACTGCTAGATTTTTCCTGCTGAAGGATAGGGCGTCCACTTTCCATGCTTGCTTGTGATAAATCCTTGTGCAAAATCTCTGCAATTGGCAGTTGTGAGGGGAGGCAAATAGATCTATGTCTGGGCATCCCCATTTCCTTATTATCATGCTGAAGACTTGTGGATCCAGTTTCCATTCATGGGGATCCATGATGTTTCTGCTTAGTTCGTCTGCCAGAGTATTTGTTTTTCCTGGCAGGAATTGTGCTTGCAGGTGAACTTGAAAAGCCAATGCTGTGTCCCATAAGGTCATTGCTTGTCTACAGAGGGGGAAGGAATGTGTACCTCCCTGTTTGTTTATGTACCACATGACCATAGTATTGTCTTGTCTTTATCAGTAGCTGTCCTGGATGAAGCAGGTCCTTGAAAGCTGTCAGGGCATTTTGAACAGCTAGCATCTCTTTTTGATTGATGTGAAGATGCATCTGGTTTGCAGGCCATGTGCCCTGAATACATTTTCCTGCCATATGGGCCCCCCAGGCATAATCTGATGCATCCGTTGTCAGCGCCTGTCTGGCTGTGGGTAAACAATGGCAGACCCTTGTTGTGGTGACAGGCTTCTGCCCACCATCAAAACTCCTGTTGCAGGCAGGGAATGAGTGCAAACCACGTGGCCAAAGTGGTTAGAAAAACATTTTATATAGCCCACCTAATCATGAAGGGATTCACATCTAGATCAGGGGAGGTCATCATGCCTCTTTACTCATCCCTCATCAGGCCCATAACTGAGTACAATGCCCCTTTTGGGATGTACATTACCAGACACCTGCAGCAACTGGAAAGACCCCAAAAGTATCTCACCAAGAGGCTCAAAGGGCTCAAACAGATGCCATATGCTACCTGGTTAAAGAAACTCCAGCTCTACTCAGTGGCATTCCGCCTGCTCAGAGGCGATCTGTGCCTGACGTATAAAGCCATGTCCAACCCGGAATTAATGGACATGCTGCACCTCAGAAAATCCAAATCCCATCGAGCTACGCACTCGAGAGACTTGAACCTCAGCACTGAAATAAATAGGACATGCTGGAGGGACAGATTCATAACCCAGAGGCTCCCTTCACTCTGGAATAAAATCCCAGTCCAGGTTAAGCAGAGTCCCTCATTGACTCTCTTCAAGAGGAATCTTGATGAGTGGATGGGAGATCGCAGGGTTACCCCGGGTATCACTTCTGTGTCACGGTTAGACAGAGGCACTGTATACTAACCTCGAAAAAGGGCATAGCAAAATTAATTTAAAATGGGTGGCGAAAGACAAACACACTCTGACTAGGCTTATAAATGCCCTAGGGCAGATAGCCTAGTATGAACCTATGAATCACTTTCTCCAGGCTGTGGCAATGCCGAGCCCAAACACTTTTTAGATACCATTGTAGTTTCCTCATATGCAGTCTGGCATATGGAATTAGTAGAATGCAGGATGCCATGAAACCAAGGGCCTGCAGGATTTTCCTTGCAGATAAGTGGGTTTTTGTTGCCAATTTCTTGAAGTAAGAAGTCAGTTGCTTTTGTCTGGCATGAGATAAGCCATCTGGGCAGTTGTATTTAAGCTTGCACCCAGGAATAATATCTCTTGAGAGGGCACTAGTTTTGATTTCTTTTCGTTTACTGTGTACCCTAGGCCAGTCAGTAATCTTTTTACAAACGCCAGATGCTCTAGAAGAAAGTCTTTGTTCTCTGCTTGAATTAGGCAGTCGTCCAAGTAGGAATATATTTGAATTCCTCTTTGTCTGCAAAACGCAATTACTGGTGCCAGGCAATTTGTGAAGACCCTGGGCACAGCAGATAAGCCAAAGGGCAGTGCAGAGAATTGGTAATGCATTGAGCCAGCTATGAATCTGAGGGATAGTCTGCAAGATTGCCTGGGACATGCAGGTATGCCTCTTTTAGGTCCAAAGTTACGAGCCAAGCCTTCTTGCCCAGCATGGGCAGTAGCTGCTGCAGAGTCAACATCTTGAATTTTGGAACTTCAAAAACGTATTTAGTATAGACAGGTCCAGTACTGGTCTCCAGGTTCTGTCCTTTCTGGGTACTAGGAAAGGTCTGGAGTAAAATCCTTGCCCCTGCTCTTGTTGTGGTACTTGCTGAATGGCCCTCATGCCCGTGAGGGCTGTAATTTGTTTTTGTGCCTCTGCCCATTGATTGTGTGGCAGGTCTTGCATACCTTTTGACCTTGGTAGAGTGTGAAAATGGAACCTGTAGCCTTGGGACACTATGTTCAGGACCCATTTGTCTTGGGTAACCATTTGCCAATTTGATGAAAAAAGTGCTAGTTTTCCCCCTAAGGGGGCTGCCAAAAGAAAGGTGCTTGGATATCGCAGAGGAAAGTCATTGGGACTGTTTCCTGTAAGGTTGTGATTTGTCTTCTCCGCTTTTGGAGGTAGGAGCACCCCATTGTTTAGGCCTGTATGAGCCTTAGGGCTGAGATCTGCCTCTGGGACGCCTGTATTTGCCTCTCTGTGGTCTGCCTGACACTGGAAAGGACCAATTTTTAGAAGGCCAGTTCCTGCTAAAGCTGGGTGGCTGTACCTGTAAGAAATCCTTGACTGTCTGCATGGATTTTGCTTTATCCTCCATTTTTTTCAATACCTCTTCTGCTTTAGTACCAAACAAAGTATCATGCTGCAATGGTGCATCTAATAACATTGCTTTAACATGATCAGGCAGATTCTGTTCCTTTAACCAAGTATGCCTTCTAATAACAGAACCTGTAACAGCAGCCTTGCAAGAGGCCTCCAGTGAATCATAATCACATTGCAAAGTATGTTTTCCCACTTGTTCAGCTGCATGCAATAAATCCTGCAATTCCTTGTTCTCTCAACATTCAGTATTTGTCAACAATTTCTGTTTAAGCAGTGACATTAAATATTGCTGATATTTAAGCATACGAAACTGACAATTTAAAGCCCTTACAGCCAAGGTAGCAGAAGTGTAGACTTTTTTTCCCCCATCTCTCTAGAGCCCTGGAATCCCTATCAGAGGGGACAGGGTTTTTTGCAGTGGAAGCTTTAACCCCTTTGGGACCCTGAGATATAGTCTCTGGGTCAGCAGCGGAGTTTTTATATAAGAATATATGAGAATCCGGAACCCTGTAGTATCTGTCTGGTTTAGCAGGTGCAGGGGGTAAAGAGTCAGGGGACAGGCCAGACTCTGAAAATACATAATCTACAATGTCTAAAACAGGTGGAGTAGCAAGGGGTCTGTGCTGAAGAAGTAGCAGAAAGTCTCTGAGCCTTTTCTTAGATTCAGAATAATCTTGGCTCTCCCAGTGGAAATGCTCCCTCATGGTATGCAGGGTTTCCCCAAAAGAATAATCCTCCGGAGGAGAGGCTGAAGAAATGGATTCTTCAGCATCAGAATCCTCATAGGGAAGCATGGAGTAATCCTGTTCAGAAGAGGAATCAGAGAAAATAAAAACCTGATCAGAAGAATCATACTCTGTCTCTTGCCTGGGCCTCTTATCAGGAGGTGGATGGGAGCCCCTGATCAAAGTAATTAAGTCTTGGGCCATTTTGTTTTTTTTTTATGATTTCTGAGTGTCCAACACCTTGAGTATCCAGAGGCCCAGTCGGCTCCACGTGGAAGTCGGAAGCGGCCTGTGGCTCTGAGGTAGCGGGCGCCACGGGCTGCAAAAGAACCTCACTGAGAGCTGGCGACTGGCCTAGCAGAGGCCTCGTCGTCAGTTTTGGACCTCGGATTCCCATCCTTTTCCTTGTCCTTGCGTTTTTTGTAAACTCCGGTTGTCGGCTGGTCTGACGGCATTATATAATTAAATCTTCGGCCAAAGTAATGAAATGCAAAATCAAACCGACGCTTAATAGTGCGTTGGTTAAATCTAGCACAAAACCGACAGCTAGCAACGTTGTGATCAGGGCCTAGGCAAGGAATACAGTAACAGTGAAAATCCTTATACGGTATTTGCTTCCCACAAGAAATGCAATTAACTTTTTCTGACATCGGTCTGGAGCAAGAAGAAAGTTTCCCCAATGGGGTACTTAGCTTTAATGAAGACTTCGGTTCTGAAATTCGAATTTGAAAGTCTCAGGAGTCGGCCGACCGGCACTTGCGAACTGCTTTTGCTTCGGGCACCACACGGCAAGAAAGACTGAAGAAAATGGCATTGGCTGCATCTTTTATACCCCTGGTGCACTGTTGTCAGGGAAGAGGTGACAGCAACCGACGCCGGACCTAGATTTTGGAATTCTGGCTGACTGAGGGTAGCCTGCCAGCAGGATAACCCAAGAGTAATGACTGCAACAGTGAAACACGATGAACATCTGATAATGCCTCGTACCTGCACTGAAGCTTAAGAGACTCCTGTGTGGTGATATGAGTCTTTTAGTTCTAAGATTACCATAAAGGCACTGGGAGAAACCATGGATAGTAGGTTTTGTAGTTAGCCTGAATTTTGGGACCTGTAAGAGGATCGGCTGAGCCTTGACAGGTCTACAACTGGCATCCAGGTACCTTCTTTTCTGGGGACCAGTAAAAGTCTGGAGTAAAACCCCTTTCCTTGCAAAGAGGTTGGTAAAGGTTCCACAGTGCCTTGAGGGTACAGAAATTTTACTTGGGTTAAGGCCTCTGACTTCTGATTTGAAGGAATATCTGGAAAGCCTAAGCAAATCAAGTGTCTAGATTTGTTTGTAACTGCTTTGAATGATGTTTAGAACCCATAGATCCCTGGTAATGAAGGTCCAGTTTCTTGTGGAATAGGGACAGTCTGCCCGCTAACCTTGGGGGGGAGAGTGAAGAAGAGGGGCTAGGGGATGGGGGAGGGGGAGGGAGCGCCTTGTAAGAGTCATGATTGCTCCCTGCTAGATTCCCTGGAAGACACGATTCCACAGGCCTACTGGGGTCTGTCTGCCACTGTCTAGGTTGCTGGTGCTCTCTTTGGCTCCTTTGCCTAGGTTTAGACTGGGGGGGGGTGGAAAGGGCCAATGGCTGGTAGGGTAATTCTGGCTGAAACGAGGAGATTGCACTTAAGTAAGCCTTTGGAAGTTTACATGGGCTTTGCCCTATCCTCCACTTTCTTAAACACAGCCTCAGCTCTAGGACCACAATGAAACTGTTTGTCTAAGGGGGCATCCAGTAAACTAGATTTGACATGTTCAGGAATGGACTGCTCTCTCAGCCAGGCATGTCTTCTAAAGACAGATCCCATGGATGCTTCCCTGCTGGAGGCTTCCAGAGCATCATAGCAGCAGGGCAAGGAATGCGTAGCCACCTGATGGCATGAGTTGCATAAATTAATTAATTCATTTGAGATTGCCTTATTTTCAATCCTATCAGTTTTTGATTCATCTGGTCAAAAATGTTTTTCTTGTACTTCACCTTATGAAATTGGCAACTCAAAACCCTCATGACAAGGGTAGCAGAGGTGTAGACTTCCTTTCCAAACCTGTTCAAGATGCTGCTTTCCTCGTATGTTGGTAAAGGACTTTTGGAAGAGCTAGCTTTTGCTCTTTTAGGGCCCCGAGTCAAAATGTCAGGATGTGCTAGAGAGTTCTTAAAAAAAAGAAGTTATGTCTTACCATGACATTCCATCTGTGCTGATGATCTTCTTTCATTCATCACTGATAGGTTCGGTTCCAAGCCCACGGAACCGAGTCAGCCTAATACCAAGCGTGCACCACCCAAAAACTCTCGAGCTAAGCTTCTACCCATAGTGTCCTCCTCCCTGTTACCTCAGATAGAGTTTTCTCATCTTGTATTAGTAAAGCAGAGGCCATTTCTGCGCAAATGCCCTAACTCACCACTTGGACCCAAAGTATCCCCCAGGAGCCTTTGGAGGGGGAAGAAGGGTGGGAAGTGATGAATGAAAGATAATCAACAACATAGATGGAATGTTATGGTAAGACATAACTTCTTTATCTGATGTTGTTAATCCTCTTTCCATTCATCACTGATGGGACAGAATCCCCAGCTACCTTGCGTTCCTTGGGAGGCTTTTATGGAAAAACGTTCCTGAGCACCACGGAGCCAAAGGCAGCTCTCCCTCTGGAAACCACATCCAATTTGTAATGATTAATAAAAGTGTGGGGGTTAGCCCATGTGGCTGGTACACAAATATCATCCACAGAGGCTCTCGAATGGAAGGCTACAGACGTTGCCATAGACCTGGTAGAGTGGACTTCAACATTCTGTGGTATAGTTTTTGTCGCAAGAGAATAGATGTAGTGTATGCATTCCCTTAGCCATTTAGATAAAGTGACCTTGGAGACTATTTCCCATTATAGGTCCAGAAAAGGAAATGAAAAGTTGGTCAGTTTTACGTATTGTTTTGGTTCTGTCTAAATAAAACCTCAGTTGTCTGTATACATCCAAAGAATGTAGACAGTATTCCCCTTTATTAGTAAAATGTGTGAAAAATAGAGGCAGATCAATGGTCTGATTAATGGAAAAATCTGAAATAACTCTGGGAAGAAAAGATGGGTTTGTCAGGAGTGATACTCTGTCCTTGTGGAAGATTAGAGAGGGCCTTTTCATGCATAATGCCTGAAGCTCTGAAATTCGTCTGGCTGACGTGATGGCTACCAGGAAAAGTAACTTCCAAGATAAAAATTTGAAATCACACTTTGTTGCAGGTTCAAAAGGAGGCTGAGTTAAGGACTGAAAAACTAATGTGAGGTTCCATGGTACAATAGGCTGTCTGATTGGAGGCCTAATGTGAGAGATCCCTTTAAGAAAGGTTTTGCATAACTGAAGAGAGATGAGGGGAGAATTATCCAACCCCTCAAGAAATTAGAGATAGCTGCTAGATGAACTGGTATGGTAGAAGCTGCAGCTTCATCTTCAAAGAATTTTGACAGATATTGTAAAACTGCTGTAACTGGAGCAAAGTACGAGTCTAGCCTCCTTTTCTTAGGCCAAATAGAGAACCTCTTCCATTTGCCTAGATAAAGTCTTCTGGTGGATGGTTTGAGAGAGGCCAGGATAATGTCACGTACAGGTGATGGAAGATTATCCTGCCTGTCGCTTAACGAAAGTGGAGAAACCAAGCTGTCAGCTTGAGACTGGATAGGTTCGGGTGACAACCCATGGGGGTGAGAAATCTGGTCTACAATAGGGTCCATAATCCACAGTCAACATAACAGGTGAGGCCGAAGGAAGGGGAACCAAACTTGTTGAGGCCAAAACGGGGCTGAGGATCACTTTGCATTTTAACCGAACAGCTTTCTTTATGAATTGGGGCAAGGGATGGCAGGCTAGGCAAATAGCAGTCCTGTGGGGCCAATCATGAATCAGAGCGTCCCTCGGGGACTCCCCCTGTGGGGGCAATATGGCAAAATAGCTGCTGCATTTGTTTGACGGGAAGGCGAACAGGTTGCAAGGCTGGCCTCAACGGCTGAAAATTTTTGCCGCTACATGGGGATTGAGGGACCACTCCTGAGGCAGGAACACACACATGCTCAACTTAGAATTCCCAGGGATGTGTGTTGCTATCAGAAAGCTGTTGGAAGCTATCGACCACTGCCAAATTCTCATGGCCTCTTGACACAGGGGATAGGACTTGGTTCCTCCTTGCTTGTTGATATACCAGACTACTGACATGTTGTCTGATTGAACTACGATCGTTCTAGAAGGAAGAAGAGATTGGAATGCCTGCAACGCTAACAACACTGCTCTCAGTTCTAGAACGGTGATGTCCAGGTTGGTATCCAAAATGGACCATGCGCCTTGGACCGTCTTTCCCTGGAAATGCGCTCCCCTCACGCTATCAGGGAAGCATCCATGGTCACAATGGCCTTGGGCTGGGAGGGATGGAATGGACAGCTCCAAAGTTCTGTGTCTGGCCTCATCCACCACAGAAGGCCATGCATGCAGCAACTGGTTATCTGAATTTGAAAGCATACAGGGTGGTAATTCGGAAACCAATGAGATAGCAGAAGCCATTGAAGTATTTGCATATGCAGTTTCGGCAGAAGGACTATTGGTATGGAAGCTGCCATGGATCCTAAAACCTGAAGAACCTCCCTTGATGACGCTTTGTTTTGACAGAGTATCACCCGGAGCTGGAGCCTCAATCTCTGAAGTCTGTGAGCTGGGAGACGCACCACACAAAGTACAGTTTTGTACCTACCATAAATGTAGATGTTCGAGTGCTAATACAGCTGCAGTCATAACAGATGGGTTTTCCTGCTGTCAGGCGGGTCCTCGGTCGGCCGAATTCCAAAGTCTAGGTCCGGCGTCGGTTGTCATCGCCTCCTCCCTGACGTCAGTGCGACAGGGGTATAAAAGATCCAGCCGATGCCATTTTCTTCAGTTTTTCTTGCCCCAGATATCAGGTGCCCCCAGAAGGAAGGCAATACATAAAATTATGTAATAATGCAATGCAATATAATCAAAAAACAGTAGTTGCAAGCAAATACACCATAAAAGAATACCCCTAGAGGGGAAGGAGGGAGGGAAACCTGGACTGCAGCTGTATTAGCACTCGGACATCTACATTTATGGTAGGTAAAAAACTGTACTATGTTCATCGTGCATACAGCTGCAGTCATAACAGATGGGTAGAATCGCAAAGCTAAAAAAGGGGTGGTAGGCACTAGGTGAAACTAGGAGGAGCCAGGATGCCCTGCAAGACTGCAGTGGCAACGCCTGCTCTAGATTTGGAGAATAATGGTAGGTGATAGTGCTTGGAGAAGGTATGTACGGAACTCCAAGTGGCTGCTTCCAAAATATCTTTGGTAGGAACTCCCCTGAGGAAAGCTGCAGAGGTAGCTGTGGCCCTTGTGGAGTGAGATCTGATGCCTGCAGGTACAGATTTACCATGAAAAGAGTAACAAAAGCGTATGCAGTGGACTATCCACTTTGACATTGTCTGTTTGGAAATAGGCTTCCCTTGACTCCTGCAGCATAGGACACAAAGAGTTGCTCTGATTTTCTGAAAGGCTTTGTTCTGTCCAAATAATAATGCACCTGTCTGTGAATGTCCAAGGAATGTAGCAGTCTTTCCCCTTTGTTTTGAGGATTAGGGTAGAAGGTAGGTAAGTGGATAGCCTGATTCAAGGCTACCCTGGATACTACCTTTGGCATAAAGGACGGATTGGTTCGTAAGGTAACTCTCTCCTGATGGAAAATGATGAAAGACTGCACAGCCATGAGGGTTTGTAGTTCCGAAACCCTGCAAGCTGAAGTGATTGCCAGGAGGAAGGCTGTTTTCCAATACAAGTATTGTAGTTCTGTTGAAGCAGCTGGCTCAAAAGGAGGCAAGGTCAGTTTTTCTAGTATGAAATTGAGGTCCCAAGCAGGTACTGGTTGTTTCCTTGGGGGTTTTATATTCTTAGCCCCTCTGAGAAACTGTCTTAAGAGGGGGTGAGAGAATAAAGGAGGATCAGTGTTGTATTTTGCAGAAATGGCTGAGGCATGGATTTTGATGGAGGGGAATGAAAGCCCATTGCTTAGCAGCTCAGCTAGGTACTGTAATATTTGGGGTAAATTTAGTATTCCTGGATTCTGACCCTTTTTCTCATTCCAGGCACAAAACTGTTTCCATTTTGCAGAGTAGGCTTTTCTTGTAGAAGGTCTTCTGGCCTCCAAAATGACATCCTGCACCTCCTTGGAGAGTAGGGCCTGTTGTGAATTTAAGGAATCTTCCATGCGGCTAGATTGAGTGTTTTCAGCTGACTGTGTAGAGTTTTGAAGTTGTGCTGAGTGAGTAGAAGAGGCATTAGAGGCAGGATCCATGGTGGGGAATGCGTCAGGCTTTTCAGGAGTGGGTACCAGTGTTGTCTTGGCCAGTCTGGAGCAATGAGAATCATCTTTGGTCTGTCTGTTCTGGTTTTTAATAGAACTTTGGGCAGCAGAGGGAGAGGTGGAAAGGCATAAACTGTCATTGTTGCCCAACTGAAGGAGAGTGCGTCCACCTTCCAGGCTTGTGGATGAAAGGTCCTTGAGCAGAATTTTGCCAATTGGTGATTTCTGTGGGAGGCAAAGAGATCTATGTCTGGCCTTCCCCATGCTTGAGTTATCCTTGTGAAAACTTGAGGATGCAACTTCCATTCGTGTGGATCTGTCATATTTCTGCTTAGGTTGTCTGCCAACGTGTTTTCCTTGCCTGACAGGTACTGTGCTTGAAGCTCGATTTGTAATTCTAGAGCCATGTTCCAAAGAGACATGGCTTACCTGCATAGGGGGTATGAATGGGTACCTCCCTGTTTATGTACCACATTACTGTGGTGTTGTCCGTCCTTATCAATAGCTGGCCTGGATGCAGTAGGTCCTTGAAAGCTATAATAGAATTTATTACTGCTAGCATTTCCTTCTGATTGATGTGTAGGTGCTTTTCTTTTTGGGACCATTTGCCCTGAATGCACCTATCTGTCATGTGTGCCCCCCAGGCATAGTCTGAGGCGTCTGTTGTGATTATTTGATTTGCTTGAGGCTTGCAGAATGGGAGACCTGTGTTTCTTTGGCATGCTTGAGCCCACCATAGAAATTCCTTTTGAAGACATGGAATTAGTGGTATTATTGTTTCCAAACTGTGGCTGTGTTGAAACCATAGGTTTTTTAGGTACCATTGAAGTTTCCTCATATGCAGCTTTGCACATGGGATTAGTAGGATGCAAGATGCCATGAATCCCAGAGCCTGCAGGATTTTCCTTGCAGTCAGCCAGGTGAAAGTTGCCAGTTTTCTGAAGTACTGAGTTAGTTGCCCTTGTTTCTCTGACGTGAGGTAGGCCATCCGGGTGTTTGTATCCAAGCTGGCACCCAGGAAAATTATTGTTTGAGAGGGTATTAGCCTTGATATCTTTTTGTTGACTGTGTATCCCAGAGAATTCAACAACATTATTACAAATGCCAGATGTTTCATAAGTATGTGCTTGCTGTCCGCTTGGATCAGGCAGTCGTCCAGATAAGGGTATATTTGTATCCCTTGAAGTCTGCAGTAGGCGACTACTGATGCCAGGCATTTCGTGAACACTCTGGGCGCAGTAGATAAGCCAAAGGGCAATGCAGAGAATTGATAATGGGTTGAACCTGCAAGAAATCTGAGGTATCTTCTGCAATTCTTGTCTGATTGGGACATGCAGGTATGCCTCCTTGAGGTCCAATGTTACCAGCCAAGACTCCTTGCCCAGCATGGGAAGAAGCTGCTGTAATGTGAGCATCTTGAATTTTGGCACGAGTAAAAAAAAAAAGTATTTAGGATGGATAGGTCCAAAATAGGTCTCCAATCTTTTCCCTTCCTTGGTACCAGGAATAGTCTGGAATAAAAACCTTGACCCTGTTCTTGTACAGGTACCTCTTGAATAGCTTTCATGTCCATAAGATCTGAAATGTGTTTCTGTGCCTCTGCCCTTTGATTGTGTGGCAGGTTTGGCATGCCTCTCATTTTTGGAAGGGTGTGAAAGTGAAATCTGTAGCCTCTGTCTATAATGTCCAGGATCCATTTGTCTTTTGTGACAATATGCCAATTTTTCGAAAATAATGCCAGTTTTCCGCCTAAAGGTGCTGCCATTTGAGCCTTGCTTGGCATGCAAAGGGGAAAGTCATTGGTTCTGCTTTCTGAATGGCTGTAAACTATCCTCACCACCTCTTTGTGTGGGTGCTTGCCATTGTCTGCCTCTAAATGATCCTTGAGATTGCCCTCTGCCCCTCGGGCGCCTGTATCTACCTCTTTGGGGTCTGTCCGTGGCTGGAAAGGACCAATTTTTAGAAGGCCAATTTCTACTGAAACGTGGAGGTTGTACCTGTAGGAAATCTTTTACTGTTTGCATTGATTTTGCCTTCTCCTCCATTTTCTTTAATACCTCCTCAGCTTTAACACCAAACAACACATCTATTTGCAGAGGGGCATCTAGCAATTTAGCTTTGACATGATCTGTTAAGGTTTGCTCTTTGAGCCAGTCATGCCTACGTATGACTGATCCTGTAACAGCAGCTCTACATGAGGCCTCTAAAGCATCAAAACCACAGTGCAAGTTATGTTTACCCACTTGTTCTGCAGTATGTATCAAATCCTGCAACTCCTTCAAGTCTGGCTGTTCAGGTTGAGACATTTTGTTTCTCAACTGTGATAACAGAAATTGTTGGTACTTTAACATATGGAACTGACAGTTGAATGCCCTCATGGTTAAGGTGGCCGAGGTGTAAACCTTTTTCCCCCACCTCTCTAAAGCTCTGGAATCTCTCTCTGAAGGTAATGGATTTTTAGCAGTGGAGGCCTTAATTCCCTTGGGACCCTGTGATATAGTTTCTGGGTCAGCCGCATGGCTTTTGTATAAGCATTGGTGTGAGTCAGGAACCCGGTAATACCTGTCAGGCTTGATTGGAGCTGGAGGTAAAGAATCTGGGTTAAGGCAGGCCTCTGAATACTAGTCATCTAGAATGTCTAAGACAGGAGGTATAGCCAGAGGCCTGTGCTGAGGGAGCAAGAGGAAATCTCTAAGCCTTTTTTTGGAGTCTGAGTACTCTTGGCCTTCCCAGTGGAAGTGTTCCCTCAAGGTATGTAAGGTTTCCCCGAAACAGTAATCCTCAGGGGGGGAGACAGAGGGAATGGACTCCTCTGCATCAGAATCTTCAAAAGGGGAGTAAGAATGTTCCTGGTCTTCAGAATGTTCTGAAATAATGGAGGCCTGGTCCGAGGAGGGGGATTCTTCCTCCACTCTGGGTCTTTTGTCCGGGGGGGGGGGGGGGTTGAGAACCCCTAATAAGTTTAATCAAATCCTCAGCCATTTTGAGCATCTGCTTTTTAGGCATGGGGCCTTGAGAAGGGCCCTGTGGAGCTTGTTTTTTAGTATGCATGGCTGATTTAGACTTAGTGAAAGCCTTGATGGAAAACTAAGGGGAAGGCCTGTAGACACCTTGAGAGGTGGCAGGTCTATCTAAACTCTGAGTTTCACCGCCAATAGTGGCTTCGGTATTGGTAGTCGGGGTGTGGGCCGAAGAGCCTGTAACCTCGGGCACAGAAGACACCGCCAATGAAGTGTCGTCGGTAGTCAGGGGCTGTGTAGGCGCCTCACTGAAAACCGGAGCACCTGTAGTCGGTTTTGGCATGGTGTCGGTAGAAGATGCGGACCTCGTATGTCAGTCCTTATCTTTGCGCCTTTTACTTATAACTGGAGTCGGAGTATCTGACGACATAATGTAATTAAACTTTTTGCCAAAATAGTGTTGGGCGAACTCCGCCAGACGCTTAATAGTGCGTCAGTTGAATGTAGCACAAAAACGACAGGCCGTGACGTCGTGGTCTGGGCCTAGGCAAGGAATGCAGAGGGAATGAAAATCCTTATGCGGTATTTGCTTCCCACAAGAAAAGCAATTATTAACTTTGTCTGACATCGGTCTGAGGCAAGAAAAGTTTCCCCAACGGGGTACTTAGCTTTCAAGAAGACTTCGGTTGAAAAATATTCGTAATCTCAGGAGCTGGCCGACCGGCACTTGCGAACTGCTTCTGCTTCAGGCACCGTGCGGCAAGAAAGACTGGAGAAAATGGCGTCGGCTGGATCTTTTATATCCCTGTCGCACTGACGTCAGGGAGGAGGCGACGACAACCGACACCGGACCTAGACTTTGGAATTCGGCCGACCGAGGACCCGCCTGACGGCAGGAAAACCCATCTGTTATGACTGCAGCTGTATGCACGATGAACATCAACGGGTGTCGAAGACTGCGCCAATTAATTCTATTTTCTGAGTTGGAGCAATGTTGGATTTCTCCCACTTTATCGTTATCCCAAAAAGTCTCGCAAGGGAAAGAGTGTATTACAGGGTTGATACCAGAAGATTCTTTGGGGGGGGGGGGGCTGGTAAGGAGCCAATTGTCCAAATACAGAAACACCCGGAATCCTTGCAGCCTCAAGTGCACTTTGAATCCACTGGGGGCTGCAGAGAGTCTGAACAGCAGGGCACGAAATTGGCATTGATTGACTCCTAGCCGGAAGTGACGTAAACTCCTGGAGCATTTGCCCATTTTGAAGTGGTTATACACATCCCGGAGATCTACCGAGCACATCCAATCATCTTCCCTTAGAAAAGGAAGAATGGACTGAACTGTGACCATCTGGAATTTCGTTTGGGCAATGGCTTGTTCAAATTGCTCAGATCCAGAATTGGTCTCCTCTCCAGTCCCGTCTTTAATGGCACCAAAAAGAATCCTGAGTAGAATCCGGATCCGCATTAGTCTGGTGGGACTATATGGATGACTTTTTTGACACAGCTTGTTTATTTCTACAGCTGCTTCTTCCCTTTGACTGGATGGAACGTCGGGAAGTTTGGTCAGAAGTTTAGGATAACTGATGAGGGGAATGGTGTAGCCTCTGGTTATGACCTTCTGCAGCCAACGGTCGGAAGTTATTGAATGCCAGGTAGCCTATGGGGTAGAGAGAAACATTCCCCGACTGCTTCCAGAGGAAAGCAATCAGGCCGCTCTTCAGGGGCAGTGGTAAGGCTGCCCAGAGAAAGAATCCCTAAGTCCCTGATTACGCGGACCACCTCTGCCTTGGTAGGGGCATCTTCCAGAATTGTTACCCCCTCTGCCCCTGGGGGTATCATCGCCACATGTGGCACAGAAAGGACCCTGAGATTTCTTGTGCCACATTCTTCTGCTCCTCTGGTTCCTGGAAAAGGAACGTTGACAATTGGAAAAACGTAGACCTAAGGCAGACAGGGTCTTACCATCCTGCTCACACCTAGGCAGGGTGTCTTTCGCCTTGGGGCCAAAAAGGAAGACGCTTCAATTGGAGCATTCAGGAAAGAAGACTTGAAAGGGTCTATGAAGTCACAGAGGAGCATCCAGGTATGGCGTTTCATAACTATGCCTGAACCTGCCGTTCTAGCCGGCCCTTCGGTTGCACGAGAGAGCAAACTCATGGATGAATTGGAGATGGATTCCAGCGTTGTGAGCTGCAAGGCAACTGTCCCATACCTCGTCAGACACCTGTCCTGCGAGTGTTCCAGACAGTTTGGAAATCAAATCTCATTGGAGCCTTGTAAAATGTGCCAAGTAATACAGAGATCGTATGGCAAAGGTTGTTGAAGCAAAAACTCACTTTCCGAATCTCTCCACAGCCTTTGACTCTCGGTTGGGAGGATGGACAGTATGCCGCTCTTCAGCGAGATACTTTTTCGTGGCTGCCGCCACCACCCTAGTACGTACTTCCTCGGGCGGGGGGGGGGGGTAGTATCTGGCCAGGTCTCAAAGGGATCGACTCAATAGAATCATGGTTCTTCCAGGTGCACTGCAACACGAGTTGTACCAGCTTGTCTGCAGGTGGGGTCACTCAAGAAGTAGATGGCCAGGCATGGAAAGCCTGCAGAAACGCATACTCCTCGGAAGAAGGGTTAGTGAGCTTCCAATCACCCTTCTGTTTCAACATTTCAAGGATGTCCCCAAAGGTGACCTTGGGGGGGGGGGGTGACTGTGGGGACCCTTCACCATCATCGAAATCTGTATCCTCTGTCAGACTCTTCAGGAGAGTGTACGTGCTTCCTCTTGCACGATCTCTTCAGTGAGGGCTCCTCAGCGGGGGCTTCTGAGAAGGACTTGGAAGAGGGGGCGCCCTGTAACGGGGTCTCCTGCGACTTTCCTGCCCGGTGTCCCGGGGTGGTGGCTTGAGTGAGCTGACGCTCAGTGGGGAAAGGAGGTCTGGGCTTCAAACGTCAGTGGAATGCTTCTATAAGTAAATACCCTCTCCATAGCTCAGAAAGCAAGTCTGCCCGAAGAGGGATGGGAGCCCGGAACCAAGGAGGACAACCTCAGAACTGCAGTCACACCCCACTCCATCGAGCCTGCTCCCAAGGGTGGAGTCTCAAGCAGGATCATTGCAGACAGAACTCCCAGCACCATGGACGAAACTGTAGACATACTCAGAACCGTACCACAAGCCTTAGAGCCAGCAGCCCAATCATGGGAATGAGGAAGGCCTGGTTCAGAAGGGACCGAAGGTCAAACGGACAGTCCCAGAGCCCCAGTGAGGTCCACTACAGGCACCGAGATGGGGGGTGGGGTTCCGAAAATGATGTCAGAGCTAAATGGTCAAAGGAGGAGAGTAGGATGGAGTCCATGGAGAAACAACCCCAAGTCCTGCAGGTGGATGGGTTCTAGACGGAGTGGGTATCGCCCTGGCTGTCAACAGCTGATCCACAAGACACACCATGTCAAACTCGTAAAGGCTCCTGGTGGATCTAGTGGATACTCCCGATGGGCAGTTAAGTCGTTATAGGAATGGACTCTGTTACCTGCCTTAGAAATGGATCTGTTGATGGAGAGTATCGGGTCTGTGGTGTGGAATCTACCAGCACTGATGTTTCAAGTTTGGAGAATGGAAGAAGTAACATCAAAACTGTCGTTATCGGAACCATGAAAGGACTCAGTACCGAAGGGGAACTCGGAGCCATCACAGAAGGTTCAGTAGCAAGCATAATCATAGAGATAGGCATCGAAGGCGTGCACTGTGCCGAAGTGGCAATCGGTGCCAAAGTTGTAGTAATCTTTGGAAAGTCAGTAGTCAGTGCCGTAGACAGTATCGGAGCCGATATAGGAACAGTTGTAGTCGGAGAGGAAGACGTTGGTGCCGATGAGGCGGACTTATACTCCGAAGACAATTTAGGTACATTAGACTTTACAGGTTTGCCCTGGTCACCCGATGGGGAAGAGGGAAAGTACAGTTGTGTACACTTACCATAAACGCAGATGTTCGAGTGTATTCACTGTTGCAGTCATTATATTTGGGTAATCTGCTGGCAGGTTGCACTCATTCGGCCTGAATTCCAAAGTCTTAGGTCATGCGTCGGTTGCGGTCTTCTCTTCCATGACGTCAGGGGTACAAAACATGCAGCCAACGCCATTTTCTTTAGTTTTTCTTGCCCCCGATGTCAGGTGCCCCCAAAAAGGTAGCAAAAATATATATACAAATATATACATGCATCAATATAAACTTTACCTTCATCTACAAGCAAATACACCACATAGGTTGTTGAGACAGAGAAGGAAAGATAAACTCCAGAATGACAGGGGGATGGTGGGAGGGTAACCTGGACTGCAACAGTGAATACACTCGAACATCTACATTTATGGTAAGTGTACACAACTGTACTATGTTCTTCATGTTTCACTGTTGCAGTCACTAGATTTGGGTAGAATCCCAAAGCTATGGTTGGGAGGCTGGAGCTAAACAGCATTAGGTGTGGCTATAAGTCCCTGCAAAACTGCAGCGGCAAAGTCTGCCCTGGACTTAGAGTAGAGAGGCAAATGATAATGCTTTGTGAAGGTGTGAACAGAACTCCAAGTAGCAGTCTCTAGAATGTCTTTGGTTGGTACTCCTCTGAGAAAGGCTGCTGAAGTAGCAGCAGCACTGGTGGCATGAGACCTAATGCCCTTGGAAACATATTTATCATGGTGTAGGTAGAAGAAACAGATGCAGTGGCTTATCTACTTTGAAATTTGTCTTCTTTGAAATAGCTTTTCCTTCTGATCCTGCAGCATATGATACCAGTAATTGCTCAGTTTTTCTTAGAGCTTTAGTCCTGCTCAAGTAGAATCTTAGCTGTCTATGTACATCCAAGGAATGCAGAATTCTCTCCCCCTTGTTCTGCGGATTTGGATAAAAGGTTGGCAGATGAACTGTTTGGTTAAGAGCCACGCTGGAAACCACCTTAGGCATAAAAGTAGGATTTGTCCTCAGACACCCTGTCTGGGTAAAAAATGATAAAAGGCACTAAAACTCTTCTTGCTGAAGTAATTGCTAGTAGCAGAGCTGTCTTCCAGGATAGGAACTTTATATCAGCGGTAGCAGCTGGTTCAAATGTAGGCAGGGTGAGCTTTTCGAAAACATAATTGAGGTCCCATGCAGGTAATGGTGATGATCTAGGCGGCCTTAAATTTTTGGCTCCTCTAAGATACTGCTTTAGTAAAGGATAAGAAAAGATTGGTGGCTCTGTATTGTAATGAGCCAAAATGGCAGAGGCAAGGATTTTAATTGATGAGAAAGATAGGCCTTTGTCAAGCATCTCAGTTAAGTATTGTAATATCTGAGTAATATTTGGCTCTGCTGCATCAGTTCCTTGTGCTTGATTCCAAGCACAGAATCTCTTCCATTTGTCAGCATAAGACTTTCTAGTACTAGGCCTTCTGGCTTCCAAAATGACATCCATCACAGCTTTACTGAGAGGAGGAGTTTATATAACTACATGATCAGCCATGCTGCGAGGTTCAGTGCCTGTAGTTGATTGTGCAGGATCTGATTATTTTGCTGGGACAGTAGTTGAGGTTTCTCTGGTAAGGTCCAAAGCTGGGTATTGAGACAAGTTCCTTAGGATTGGGTACCAGTACTGGCGGGGCCAGTCCGGGGCAATTAGCATCATCTTTGGTTTCTCTTGTCTGACTTTTAGGACCACCTTGGGGAGAAGAGGCAGAGGAGGAAAGGCGTAAACTGATAGGTTTTTCCAACTGAAGGATAGGGCGTCCACTTTCCATGCCTGTCTGTGATATGTCCTTGTGCAGAATGTTTTCAATTGAAAATTTTGAGGAGAGGCAAATAGATCTACGTCTAGGCTCCCCCATTTCTCTGTTATCATGCTGAAAACCTGTGGATTTAGTTTCCACTCATGAGGATCCATAAGGTTTCTGCTTAAATCATCTGCCAGTGTATTTTGTTTTCTTGGCAGGAACTGAGCTTGAGGATGTATTCAGTAGGTCAAAGCTGTGTCCCACAGTGCCATGGCTAATCTGCAAAGGGGTTATGAGTGTGTGCCCCCTTGCTTGTTTATATACCACATGACCGTGGTGTTGTCCGTCTTTATAAGTAGTTGTCCTGGATGAAGTAAGTCCTTGAAGGCTGTTAGGGCATTTTGAACAGCTAGCATCTCTTTCTGGTTGATATGTAGATGCATTTGTTTTGGGGTCCATATACAATGAATGCACCTTCCTGCCATGTGGGTCCCCCAGGCATAATCCGAGGCGTCTGTTAAGGTTTGGCTGGCAGGGGGGAGAGTGAAGGCTCATCCCATATTTTGGTGACATGTCTTTGCCCACCATAGCTAAGTGACAGAACCCACAGGGTCAGAGTTGCCGGAGCCATGTCAGACTCAAAGCCTGTCACAAGTGGTGTCCCACAGGGCTCAGTCCTGGGTCCACTCTTGTTCGGCATCTACTTTTCTGAAGTACAAGCAAACACAGGAGGGTTATGGCTGACAAAGTTTGCAGATGACTGCAAACTGGGCGCCATAGTCGAAAACACATCTGACACAGATATCCTCCAGAAGGGCCTCACAGAAACGGATAACTGGTGCCAGAGCCATGGCCTGAAGTTAAACGTCAAAAAATGCATAGTCATACCCTTCGGGAAAAACAAGGTTACCCCCTAGCTACCATGTAGGTGGCAATCCACTGAGCACAGAAAAAGTCATCAGGGATCTGGGGACCCAAGTTGACAGTAGCCTTTCGTTTGACACTCATGTTGCTAAAGTAGTTAGGAAAACCTTCTATATCAGCCACCTGATCATGAAGGGATTCACATCTAGATCAAGGGAGGTCATCGTCCCCCTGTACTCATCACTCATTAGACCTATGATTGAGTACAATGCCTCGTTCGGAATGTATCTGACCAGACACCTGCTGCAGCTTGAAAGGCCCCAAAAGTTCCTCACCAAAAGGATAAAGGGTCTCAAAAATATGTCTTATGCTGCCCGACTGAAAGAACTCCAGCTCTATTCAGTCTCATACCGCTTGCTCAGAGGTGACCTGTGCCTGACATATAAGGCCATGTCAAACCCAGCTTTGATGAATATGCTTCACCTCAACAAATCTAGATCCCTCAGAACCACAAGGGCGGGAGACTTAAACCTTGACACGGTTATAAATAGAACGTGCTGGAGGGACAGATTCATCACCCAGAGACTCCCTATGCTGTGGAACAAAATCCCGGTACATGTGAGGCAGAGCACCTCGCTGGCCTTGTTCAAGAGGAATCTTGACCAATGGATGGGAGATCGCAGATATACCCCAGGGATTACTTCAGTGTCACTGCTTGACAGAGGCACAGAAAAATGATAGGCATAGTTTTTATTCAAACTAAAGGGGTGGCGAAAGCCACATAACTATGGGCTAGGCTTATAAATGCCCTTGGGCAGATAGCCTAGTATGAACCTATGAACCTATAGAAACTCCTGTTGTAGGCAGGGAATAAGAGGAATCATTGCTTCCAGACTGTGAGAATGTTGACTCCATAAACTTTTCAGGTACCACTGAAGTTTCCTCATATGCAGTCTTGCATATGGAATCAGTAGGATGCAGGATGCCATGAAGCCCAGAGCCTGCAGAATTTGTCTTGCAGATGACTGTTTTTTTGTTGCCATCAGTTTGAAGTAAGCAGTCAGTTGCCTTTGCTTGTCTGGTGTGAGGTAAGCCATCTGGGCAGTTGTATTCAAGCTTGCACCCAAGAATGTTATCTTTTGAGAGGGTATCAGTTGTGATTTCTTTTCGTTTATTGTGTACCCTAGGCATGTTAGAAGCCTTTTCACAAACGCCAGGTGTCGAAGAATGTCCTTGTTCTCTGCTTGAATGAGACAGTCGTCTAAGTAAGGATATATCTGTATACTTATTTGTTTGCAAAATGCAAATGCTGGTGCCAGGCACTTTGTAAAGACCCTGGGCGCAGTAGATAAGCCAAAGGGCAGTGCAGAGAATTGGTAATGCATTAAGCCAGCCTTGAATCTGAGGTATCTTCTGCACGACTGTCTTATTGGGACATGCATGTATGCCTCTTTTAGGTCTAGTGTCACCAGCCAAAGATTCTTGCTCAGAATGGGCAGAAGCTGCTGCAAAGTCAGCATTTTGAATTTTGGAATGTCCAGGTATGTGTTCAAAATTGATAAATCCAGTATTGGCCACCAGGCCTGGTCCTTTCTGGGTACCAAAAACAGTCTTGAGTAAAAACCTTGTCCTTTTTCCTGTTCTGGTACTGGCTGAATGGCCCCCATATCCATGAGGGATGTAACCTGTTTTTGTGCCTCTACCCATTGATTTTTTGGCAGATCTGGCCAACCATTTGCAATTGGCAGAGTGTGGAAATGGAATCTGTATCCCTGTGATACTGTGTTTAGTACCCACTTGTCCTAGGTTATTAACTGCCAATTTTGAGCAAAAAGTGCTAACTTTCCCCTTATGGGTTCTGCCAAAAGATAAGTGCTTGGTGTAGGCAGAGGGAAGTCATTGGGATTGCTTTCTGTAGGTTTGTGCTTTATCTCCTCCAGATTTGGAGGTAGAAGTGCCCCCATTGCTTTGACTTGTATAAATCTTGCGCCTGGTATCTGGAGCCGTTTGGGCACCTGGATTTCCCCCTTTGAGCTCTGTCTGACACAGGAAAGGACTAATTTTTTGTAGGCCAGTGTCTACTGAATCTTGGTGGCTGCACTTGTAAGAAGTCTAACAGTTTGCAAAGACTTAGCTTTGTCTTCCATTTTCTTTAAAACCTCTTCTGCCTTAATACCAAACAGAGAATCATGCTGTAAAGGTGCATCTAGCAATTTAGCTTTAACATGGTCAGGCAAATTTTGTTCCTTTAACCAGGCGTGCCTCCTAATCACAGATCCAGTAACTGCGGCCCTGCAGGAGGCCTCTAAGGAATCAAAACCACACTACAAAGTATGCTTTCCAACTTGTTCAGCTGAATGCAATAAGTCTTGCAATTCTTTATTTTCTGCACATTCTGAAATCATAATTTTCTGTTTCAGCAATCCCATAATATGTTGTTGGTACTTTAGCATATGAAATTGACAGTTTAAGGCCCCGATTGCCAAGGTTGCAGATGTATAAACCTTTTTTCCCCATCTGTCTAGTGCCCTTGAATCTCTGTCAGAAGGGGTAGGATTTTTTGCTGTTGAGGCCTTAACTCCCTTTGCACCCTGTGAAATAGTTTCAGGATCAGCAACAGGGTTTCTAAATAAAAATTTATGTGTGTCAGGGACCCTGTAGTATCTGTCAGGCTTACTGGGAGCCGGAGGTAAGGAGTCAGGGGTCAAGCTCGACTTCGAAAACACATCATCCACAATGTCTAAAACAGGGGGATCGGCTAAAGGCTTGTGCTGAGGGAGAAGGAGGAAATCTCTGAGCCTCTTTTTTGACTCTCCCAGTGAAAATGCTCCCTCAAAGTATGCAAGGTTTCTTCAAATGAATAATCTTCAGGAGGAGATGCAGATGGAATAGACTCCTCAGCATCAGAATTCTCATAGGAAGGTATAGATAATTCTTGATCAGAAAAAATAGAAACCTGATCTGAAGATTCATAATCAGTGTCTTGCCTAGGCCTCTTATCTGGAGGGGGATAGGTACCTTGATCAAGGTAATAAGGTCTTCAGCCATTTTGATCATCTGCTTTTTAGGCATAGAGGCCTGTGCACGTGGCTCATTGCGATGGGTTTTTAGTCTCAGAAGTTGCTTTTGTCTTTGGTTTTGCAGCTGTTGTCGGTTTGATATACAAATGTTGAGGTCTGAATACACCCTCAGAAGCCGGTGCCTGCTCAGCAGCTCCGGACCCATCTGAGGGAGATACATCCGTCGGTCCAATAGCTTGAGTATCTACCGGCATGCCGGACTCCACATGGGTGTCGGTAGAGGCCTATGACTCGAAGGTAGCGGGTATCAGGGGCTGCGAAAGCACCTCATTGAGTACTGGCGAACCAGCGACTGGCTTAGGAGAAGCTTCATCGGTTTTGGATCTCGACTGCCTTTCTCTGTCCTTTTCCTTGCGTTTTTATGTACTCCAGTAGTCGGATTGCTATCAGACGACATTTCTGGGTAGTTAAATCTTTTTCCAAAATACTTTGATGCAAAAATATACAGACGCTTAATAGTGCGTTGGTTAAATCTAGCACAAAACCGACAGCCTGGCACGTTGTGATCAGGGCCTAGGCAAGGAATACAGTATAAATGGAAATCCTTATGAGGTATTTGCTTCCCACAAGTAATGCAATTATTAACTTTTTCTGACATCGGAAAAAGGCAAGAAAAAGGTTTCCCCAACGGGGTACTTAGCTTTAGTGAAGACTTCGGATCTGAAACTCAAACTCGAATATTTCAGTAGTGGGCCAACCGGCACTTGCGAAATGCTTCTGCTTCGGGCACCGCACAGCAAGAAAGACTAAAGAAAATGGCGTCGTCTGCATGCTTTTTACCCCTGACGACCTGACATCATGGAAGAGAAGACAGCAACCGACGCAGGACCCAAGACTTTGGAATTCAGGCGGACTGAGTGCAACCTGCCAGCAAATTACCCAAAAGTAATGACTGCAACAGTGAAACATGAAGAACATCTGAGTGGGACCTCTTCTTATCCTTGGTTGGAGGGGATGAGACCTCTGTCCTAGAAAGGATCTCTGAAAAGGGCGACTGAAGTAGGCCCTTCAGAATCAGATTGTTTTTGCACTCGTTCAAGGTGCGCTGACTAAAACTTTGACAAATCACACAAGGGGGTTGCACCGAAAAATGAAGGGTACCTCCAAACAATAAACAAAGTCATCATAGGAATCACTGTTAGGAAGTTTACCCTTACGTGAAGTACAATGTTTAAACCCCAATGTGCCCTTTTTATCGGACATCATGAACAAAATACACAAAAGTCAGATAGAAAACTAAGACAAGAATCCTACTATACCTATGTCTAAATATATTTAAAAAAACAAACAAGTCAGATGAAAGAGGAAGAAATACCAACAATGGTATTAAGAAATACCACAAGGGTAGGAAGAAAGGCTGTACTACCAATGGTACTTAAAAAAATTACCAAAAAAGTAGAAGCAGAAGTGTAGAAGGTCTACAGATAGCTTCAAAGTTAAAGAAATATTAAATATACCAACACGGAATAAGAGATGGACACACAAAAAAAAAAATCGAGAAAAGATATCAAAAGTTTTCAACTTAGCCGAGAGCTTGGCTTGAACGTGGCTTTACAGCTACGCAACAAACGAGATCTGAGGTAACATGGAAAAGGGCACCATGGGTAGAAAATTAGCTTGAGAGTTTTTGGCTGGCGCAAGCATGTTATTAGGTCGACTCTGTTCCGAGGGCCTGGAACCGAACCCATCAGTGATGAATGGAAAGAAGATTAACAATATCAGATCTGTGTTTGTGGGAATCTAGAACCCTGTATAATCTATCAGGTTTTCGAGCGGCAGGGGGAAGACAGTCTGGCTGCAAAGAGGAATGCAGGAAGATATTGTCTACCACCTCTAAGATTGCGGGAATGTCAAGGGTTTTATAATCAGGGAGATTTAGGAATTCCCTAACGCTCTTCTTCGATTGGGGGTAGTCCTGAGCTTCCCATATGAAGTGCTCCCTCAAGGTATGCAATGTTTCCACAAAGAAAATATCCTCTAGGTGGAGGTTGTGGGAAGGTTCTCCTCAGAATCCCCAGAGTTAGTAATAGATGGGCCCTAGTCAAAGCTGGATTCATCATGATCGAAATCATCCTCCAATTAGATAGAAAATTCTAGGGTGGGGTATCCCACTTTTACCAGGGGATGCTTCGGGGGGGGGGGGGTGTCTGGATCTGACCAAGGAAATCATATCTTCAGCCAGACTCACTAGGTCTTATTGGTAGGCCTGAGAGTGGGAGCCAGTAGGCCTAGACTGTGGTAAGATGGGTGTAGCTTTTTTTGTGAGAGGCCTTAGTTTTTGGCCTAAGGCCAAACTGTGTACTAGGACCCAAACAAACAGATTCCCATGCACAGTAGGCCAAAATGATTTTAGAGCGGTCGAAAGGCAGAACCAGCAAAGCAGCCCTGAACCCTACTGACAAGCTTAATCCTTTGGCTTGTAAGGAAGTAGAGGGACGTGGAGGTATATCGGAATTAGAACGGGTCTCAGAAGCCTTTGCCACCACCTCAGTCACCAAAGGAGGCTGCAAAGGCACCAAACCTTCTTCGGTAATCACAAGCCTAGGAGGCTTGGCTGATTATGAACGAGTATCAACTAAGGCACTAAATCAGAAGCACTTTATTTTCCAACTAGGGAGATCTACTTTAGGTTGACCGGCATATGACATGGTGTTCGAAGGCCCTGATGACCCACTGAAATGCTTAGCTAGAATTTAAGCCCTACACTTGATGGTTCTGCTACTAAAGTGAGCACAAAATTGACAGTAAGGAACACTGTGTTCTAGTCACAAACAAGTTACACAAAAAGAATGAAAGTCCCAGTGCAGTATCTGTTTGCTACAGTGAAGACAGTTATTAACTTCCTCTGACATTAGTCAAAAAGCACATGAAAAGTTCCCCAACAGGGTACGTAGCTTCAGACGTCTTCTTTCTCTGGTGCAGACCAACGGTGCACTGAGTAGCACTCTGCTTTGGGCTCCAACAGCAACAAAGAAATGAGGTCAGAAAACTCCCTTTGTACTCAAATGTAGTGATATCAGACAGGGCATTGGCAGCTTCTGGAGGAGGGGAAAATATTCTCTTGTAGTTGGGCCAGCGAAGAGCTTCCACAGTAAGAAATCCCACAAGTCAGGACTGCAGCAGTGAAACCCGATCATCATCTGAGGCTCATAAGCAAATGCTTTTGTAAACAGGAGAACAAAATAGCTTAAAATATGTCAGAAATACAATGAGAATCTTCACAAGTCACAACTAGCCTTTTGGGTGTTGGCCAAAACATCATCCACCCCTATAGTACCTTTCTTAGGCACTGCCAAACAGATAAAACCTTCCATCATGGCAAAATCTAATAATGATAAACTAGAGGAATTACTGCCCAATGTGAGGAGTCTCATCAAGAAACTACATTCCCTGGAAGCACTCCCCACCCTGAAGAAGGCTGATGTCTATACAGTCACTGAAATATGATTCAAAGCCATGGAAAGCATCCTGGCAGTGCAAGGTTATAATACATTTCAAATGCTCTGACTACTCATTGCGCATGAAAGGACAAAAGGTGGAGGTGTATTGACCTACATAAAGGATAAGCACACCAAGACTGATCAAACAGTATGACATGCTTGAGCAACTTCAGGTCCAACTAACCACAGGAAAAATCCCTTACCATATCCTTGCTAGCTACAGGTCCCCCAACATGAACCAGGAAAACCATACCTCATATATGAATTTACTACAATCACTTACCATTCAGCCCAATATCATACTCATAGGTGACTTCAATTACCCATCCATTGACTGGGAACCATACACGAAAACTAACATGCAGGATCAAAGATTTCAAGACAGTCAATGAAAATTCCTTGGAGCAGTTAGTCCACACTCCCACTAGGAGTACAAATATCCTACACGTGGTACTCAAAACATGGGAGATGTAGTGCCTTCACTGGTTAGACTGGACCACAAAGAGGCCTCTCCCTTTAAATAAATATGAAACTATAACCCCTACCTAACCCAAAAGCCTTTAACAACTTTCCTGAGGCAAACTACCTCCTATTAAGCAATGGCATAGCTAATTTCCAAGCTCACACAAACCCAGAAAACACAGATGAGCATACACAAAAGCCCTCTATGACCATATAAACAAAGTACAGTTGTGTACACTTACCATAAATGTAGATGCTCGAGTGTATTCACTGTTGCAGTCATTACATTTGGGTTATCTGCTTGCAGGTTGCCCTCAGTCGGCCTGATTAAGTCTTGGGTCCTGTGTCGGCTGCTGTCCCTTCTTCCATGACGTCAGGTCTTCAGGGGGTATAAAACATGCAGCCGACGCCATTACATCAGTTTTTCTTGCCCCAGATGTCAGGTGCCCCCCTAATGGGAAGCAATTAAAGATAAAAGTACAAAGATATACCTCCCAACAAAAAAGCAAATACACCAAAAAGGCTTTTAAGCATAGCAAAGGAAAGTAGAGGTATAGTCAAAAGAAGTTAGGGGGCTGGAGGGAGAGTAACTAGGACTGCAACAGTGAATACACTCTAACATCTACATTTATGGTAAGTGTACACAACTGTACTATATTCTTCATGTTTCACTGTTGCAGTCATTACATTTGGGTAGATTCCCAAAGCTATGGTTGGGAGGAGGAATTTAGATAAGGCCCTGCAAGACTGCAGTGGCAAAGCCAGCTCTGGATTTAGAGAAAACTGGCAAATAACGCTTGGTGAAAGTATGTACAGAACTCCAGGTAGCAGCTTCTAGGTTGTCCCTGGTAGGGACACCTCTGATAAAGGCTGCAGAGGTAGATGCAGCCCTGGTGGAGTGAGGTCTGATCCCCTGGGGAATAGGTTTTCCATGGTGCTTATAGCAGAAATGAATACAATGGCTTATCCATTTAGAAATAGTTTGCTTTGAAATAACCTTCCCCTCTGCCCCTGCAGCAAATGCCACCAGCAGTTGTTCAGATTTCCTTTGAGGTTTAGTCCTGTCTAAACAGAATCTAAGTTGTCTGTGCACATCTAGGGAATGCTGTATCCATTCCCCTTTATTCTGTGGATTGGGAAAGAAGGTTGGCAAATTAATGGACTGATTAAGAGCCACACTGGATACCACCTTGGGCATAAAGGATGGATTGGTTCTGAGGGACACCCTGTCCACATGAAAGATGATGAAAGGCTCCACTGCCATAAGGGCCTGTAATTCAGATACCCTTCTAGCTGAAGTGATTGCTAAAAGGAAAGCTGTTTTCCAAGAAAGAAATTTTAAGTCTGCAGTAGCAGCTGGCTCAAAAGGAGGTAGAGTGAGTTTCTCCAAGACAAAGTTAAGGTCCCAGGCTGGGGTTGGAGCTCTCCTGGGTGGTCTCAAATTTTTGGCCCCTCTGAGGAACTGCTTGAGCAGTGGATGAGAGAAGAGGGGAAGTTCTGTGTTATAATGAGCTGAAATAGCTGAGGCGTGTATTTTAATGGAGGAAAAAGACAGGCCCTTGTGAAGTATCTCAGTTAAGTATTGTAAAATCTGAGGTAAATTGGGTGCTGCTGTGCTCATCCCTTGAGACTGGTTCCAGGCACGGGATCTTTTCCATTTTTCAGCATAACATTTTCTAGTACTAGGCCTCCTTGCCTCTAAAATGATATCCATCACAGGTTTGCTGAGGGATGGTAAAGGAGAGATTAAGTAATTAGCCCCAGGCTGCAAAGTTCAGTGTTAGAAACTGAGGGTGCAGAATCTGGTTCTCCTGCTGAGACAGCAGGGAAGGAATCTGAGGCAGGTGCCATGGAGACAACCATGACACACTGCGCAGGAGGAGGAACCAGTGTTGGCGCGGCCAGTCTGGAGCAATCAAAATCATCCTTGGTTTGTCCTGTTTGATTTTTAGTAGTACTTTGGAGAGCAGGGGCAGAGAGGGGAAGGCATAGACTGTTTTTCCAGCTGAAGGACAGAGCATCCACTTCCCATGCTTATTTGTGGGAAGTCGTTGTGCAAAATATGCCCAATTGGTAGTTCTGGGGAGAGGCAAACAGGTCTGTATCCGGACTCCCCCATTTGATTGTCAACATGTTGAAAATCTTTGGTTCCAGTTTCCACTCGTGTGGGTACATGAGTTTTCTGCTTAGTCTGTCTGCCAGTGTGTTTAAGTTTCCTGGCAGGAATTGAGCTTGTAGGTGCACTTGGTAGCTCAGGGCTGTGTTCCACAATGCCATGGCTAGTCTGCAAAAGGGGTAGGAATGTGTACCCCCTGCTTGTTTATGTACCACATAACAGTGGTGTTGTCCGTTTTTACCATTAGTTCTCCTGGAAGAATGTGGTCCTTGAAGGCTGTCAAAGCATTCTGTACAGCTAACATTTCTTTTTGATTGATATGCAGGTGCATTTGACTTGGGTTCCATTTGCCCTGAATGCACTTCCCTGCCAAGTGAGTCCCCCATGCATAGTCTGATGCATCTGTTGTTAAGGTTTGGGCGGCAGGGGGTGGTGTGAAAGGTAGTCCCTTGCTTTGGTGGCAGGCCTCTGCCCACCAAAGGAACTCTAGGCGTAGGCAAGGTATGATGGGAATTATTGTTTCTAAATCTTGAGAATGTTGACACCAAAAGCTTTTTAGATACCACTGTAGTTTCCTCATATGCAGTCTTGCATATGTAATTAAAAGAATGCAGGAGGCCATGAACCCCAAGGCTTGCAGTATTTGTCTTGCAGATAGCAGGGTTTTTGTGGCCACTTGTTTGAAGTAGGTTGTCAAATAAATTTGTTTCTCTGGCGTGTGGTAAGCCATCTGGGAAGTTATATTCAACCTTGCTCCCATGTATATAATTTGTTGACAGGGTAACCAGGTGTGATTTCTTTTCGTTTATGGTGTACCCCAGACAAGTTAGAACCCTTTGTACAAAGGCCAGATGATTCATAAGTATGTCCTGGCTTTCTGCCTGAATTAGACAATCGTCCAGGTATGGGTATATTTGAATATTTCTTTGCCTGCAAAATGCAATAACTGGAGCTAGGCACTTTGTGAATACCCTGGGCGCAGTAGATAAGCCAAAGGGCAGTGCAGAGAACTGATAGTGCGTGTAGCCTGCTTTGAAGCGTAGGTATCTTCTGCAAGATTACCTGATTGGGATGTGCAGGTATGCTTCTTTTAAATCTATTGTTGCCAACCAGGCATCTTTGCCTAGCATAGGATTTAATTGGTTAAGGGACAGCATCTTGAATTTTGTAATCTCCAAAAATGTGTTTAGTTCATAGTTTAGTACTAGGCTAAGTGCCCCTGCTAGCCATTTATCCCCTTTAGAATAGACAGGTCCAGGATAGGACGCCATGAATTGTCTTTTCTAGGTACCAGGAAAAGTCTAGAGTAGAAACCTTGTCCCTTTTCCTCTTCTGGTATCAGTTGAATAGCCCCCATGCTTAAGAGAGAAAGTACTTGTTTTTGGGCCTCTGCCCACTGATTTTGGGGGTAGGTCCGGCCACCCGTTTGGTGTTAGCAATGTGTGAAAGTGAAATCTGTATCCCTGGGACACTATTTAAAACCCATTTGTCCTGGGTAATGAGTTCCCAATTCCTTGCATGAAGAGCAATCTTTCCCCCCAAAAGGGGCAGTCAGTTGATAAGTGCTTGGAAATTTTAAAAGGAAGTCATTGAGACAGTTTAACATAGGGGGGAGTCTTATTATTCCCAGATTTGGAAGTGGAGGCCCCCACTGCTTAGTTCTGTGCATTTCCTGGGACTGAAACCTGGGGTTTTTGCTGTGTCTGGGTTTGGCTTGAGAAGACCTGGAAGGGGCTGGAAAGAACCAATTCTTAGAGGGCCAGTGTCTACCAAATCTAGGAAGCTGGACTTGAAAAAAATATTTCACAGTTTGCATAGATTTAGCTTTATCTTCCATCTTTTTAAGAACTTCCTCAGCCTTGTTGCCAAACAGGCGGTCCTGATTTAATGGAGCATACAACAATTTAGCTTTAACATGATCAGGCAAAGATTGCTCCTTAAGCCAAGCATGCCTTCTGAGCACAGACCCAGTAACAGCAGCCCTGCAAGAGACCTCTAACAAATCAGAACCATATTGCAATGTATGCTTTCCAACTTGTTCAGCAGAATGCATTAAATCCTGTAATTCTTTATTTCCACAGAGTCAGGAATCAACATAATTTTCTGTTTAAGCAGTCCAATAACATGTTGCTGATACTTTAACATACGAAACTGGCAGTTTAAAGCTTTAATGGCCAAGGTTGCAGAAGTGTAAACCTTCTTACCCCATCTATCCAGCGCCCTGGAGTCTCTATCAGAAGGGGTAGGATTTTTAGCAGTAGAAGCCTTAATGCCCTTGGGCCCTCGTGAAATAGTCTCTGGATTTGCAATAGGATTTTTAAGAAGGAACTTGTGGGACTCAGGGACCCTGTAGTATCGGTCAGGTTTTCTGGGAGCATGAGGCAGGGAATCAGGGGCCAAACTAGATTCTGAAAAAGCATCATCAAAAATGTCTAGTACAGGAGGAATAGCTAAAGGCCTAAGCTGAGTTAGGAGAAGGAAATCCCTAAGCCTCCTTTTTTTTGAATCAGAAGGAAATGCTCCCTTAGAGTATGTAAGGTTCCCCAAAAGAAAAATCATCAGGAGGGGAAGCAGAGGGAATGGAGTCCTCTGCATCAGAATCTTCATTAGTAGATAAGGGCAAATCCAGATAATCAGAAGAATCAGAACCAGAATCCTGATCAGAAGATTCATAATCAGCTTCAGTCCTAGGCCTTTTAAAAGGGGGGGGGGTGGCTACCCCTGATTATAGTTATTAGATCATCAGCCATCCTTATTTGTTTTTTAGGCATAAAGGCCTGGACATGTGGCCTGGGCGCCGGTTTTTTAGGCATGGATCGAGATTTAGGTCTAAGTAAAGAAGGAGGCGTCGGTTTAATATGCAAGTCCGTAGGCCTGAATACATCCTCAGAAGCCAGTGCCTGCACAGCGGCTCCAGACCCATCCAAGGTAGAGACATCTGCGGGTACCATAGTTGAAGCATCTCGCGGCATACCGGACTCCGAATGGGTCTCAGTAGAGGCCTGCGAATCAGAAGTAGCGGGTATCAGGGGCTGCAAAAGCACCTCACTGAGTACCGGCGACTGGCTTAGGAGAAGCGGCATCGGCAGTTTTAGACCTTGGCGGTCGGTCTCTGTCTTTATCTTTGCACTTTTTCGGAATCCCGGTAGTCGGATGGCTAACCGACGACATTTCTGGATAATTAAACAGGGAACCGAAATATTTAGAGACGAAAATATACAGGCGACGGACAGTGCAGTGATTAAATAAAGCACGAAACTGACAGCAAGGTACATCGTGGTCAGGGCCTAGGCAAGGAATACAGTACGACTGAAAATGTTTATGAGGTATTTGCTTTCCACAAGTAATGCAATTATTGACTTTTACTGACATTGGTAAGGAGCAAGAAAAAGTTTCCCCAACGGGGTACTTAGCTTTAGTTGAAGACTTTGGTTCTTAAACTCGAAAACGAAAATTTCTGGAGTCTGCCGACCGGCACTTGCAAACTGCTTCTGCTTCGGGCACCGCACGGCAAGAAAGACTGATGTAATGGCGTCGGTTGCATGTTTTATACCCCTGACGACCTGACGTCATGGAAGAAGGGACAGCAACCGACGCAGGACCCAAGACTTTGTTAATCAGGCCGACTGAGGACTACCTGTAAGTAGATAACCTAAATGTAATGACTGCAACAGTGAAACACGAAGAACATCTTCATAGAAGCAACAGTAGCTGACTGAAATAAGTCTAGGAGAAACTGCATAAACAAGCCACTCTGATGAACCTCTGGTGTACACAAACTGTAGAACAAAATAAATACTATATTGTCTAGAAGTGAGAGAGAATATATGCACAACAGTGCAAAAATTCCCTTATTAGTCTAACCACGCAAATAAGGGGAATAGTCAAATCTTCAAAAGCAAATTTTGAGGCAGAAATATCCTCCCAAGCTAAAAATAACCATAAGGCATTTTTAATTATGCCTGCAATCGTAAGAGAAGCACTCATCAAGGTGCAGAGTTAGTTGTAAATGGCATCACCTATACCCAGGCAGACGATATAGCAAAATCTGCTGGCCAATACATTCAGCTCAAATTTCATCTCTAGTCTCCTCCCAAGAAATACCCTCCACCAATCCTCTACCCCTCCATTAAATGGGAAAAATACACAAAAACTAATATGGATCATCACAAAAGAACAGGTCACCACTGTGCTCTCTAAAGCTAAAAACACAAATTTGATGGGTGCCAACATCCTATGATGCCTCTTAAATAGCTTGAAACAGGACCTTTCAGGCCTGCTAGGATCTCTACTTAACCACAACCTCCACACAGGATTTGCCCCTAGGAAGTATAGGACAGCAATGGTCATTCCTCTCCATAAAGGGGGACTATAATAATTTAATAAAGATTTTTTTGTTTTGTTTTAAAGAAAGAAATTACAGACCAATACATTTGACTATATTTGTATTTAAGACCATGGAAAGAATAATCATGGACATGATAGAGATGTATGAAACATCCAAACAATGGACCCAACACAGTTCAGCTTGGTCAAGGGCAGGTCAGGTTTGCTTAAACTGGTGGACTTTTTTTTTTTTTTTTAGAAAGTCACTCAGGCCATGGATGATGGTAAAACAGTGCATATTGCTTACCTTGACCTGTAAGGCATTTGACCCAAATCCCCACTGAGGTATTATAGATAAACTCACAAAACTGGGCATAAATCCCTACATCACCAGATGGATAGCCAAATGGCTCACAGACAGGACACGTTGTTAGAACAGAAGAACCTAGAGTCAGCAATAAGCCAGTTACTAGTGTACCAGAGGGCTCAGTGCTAGAACTTCTCCTGTACAGAATCAACTTCTCTGAAGTCAAGGCTAATGCAGAAAGCCTTTGGCAGACCAAGTTTGCTGCCTGCAAGTTGGGGACAATCTTTGAATCCCCCAGTGATGTATATATTATTTGGAAGGGTCTGACTCAGACAAATGACTGATGCCAGAGCCATGGCATAAAGCTAAATGCAAATAAAAAAAATGCATAATTATAGACTCTTTGGAAAGTCAAACATCCCTGAAAAATTACATTAATAGCACACCCTTAAGAGTGGAACCAGGGATGACAGAGTTAATTCCACAGAGAGATACTAGCCTGAACTTTGACCACAATGTGTCCACAGCGTTAAGTTCTCAAATGTGGCACAGCTTGTAAGTAAAGACATGGCATCCTGATCCAATTAAGATATAGTTCCGCTGTACCTGGCCCTCATCAGACCAATAATAGAGTACAATGCACTTTTCAGCATACACTAACAGGCACTTGCAACAACTGGAGCAGCCTCAGAGGTTCCTTACCAAAAAATACAGGGTGCAAACACATGTCCTGCAATGACTGACTAAAAGCCCTATCCCTTTACTCTGTCATCTAACGACTATTATGGGGTGATCTATGCATAATCTACAAAGCACTTTCAAATCCATCTTAAAAGGCATGGTTGTCACAAGACAAAATGCACGAGGACTGCCCGGATCAAACAATCTAAGTGGACTTCGACATAAACAAAACATGCTGGAGACACAGATATATGTTTTAGAAATTACTTCTCCTCAGGAACACGCTTCCCATTTACATAAAGCACAGCCCTTCTCTGACCCTCTTCAAACACAATTTGGATCAATGGGCGGGGAATCGTAAATTTACTCCGGGGGTATTACCCACGTCCCTTATGAACAGTGGCAGTCTGTAAAATCTCTGAAGCATAAACAAACCTAAACCAATCTCAAGCCCTTAGTGATCATAAATTGGATAACACCTGGGTAGTAAAGCCTAGGCTTGGAAGGGCTCTTGAACTGTTAAGTCTTTACTTTTACAGTTCTTTTCATAAGTTCATAAGAAATTACTAGGCTACCAGTAGGTATGAATAGTAAAAGGCAGTCTGCTCACTCAAGGGGACCAGAAAATGACAGATGAAAAGACTATACGTGTGTAAGGTATTAACCATAACAAATCTTTAAGGAGATGCCAATAAATTACAGCCTATGCTTTACCTCAAATTGGAATTTCAATGACTAATGGCTGATGTGCAAGCCACTTGCATAAAGCTAGAGAGATACTAAGATCTCCCTTCCATTCCTGATAAAGAACAGATTATTCAATGCTACAACCTTTTGTACAAAAAATATAAATTTATCTATACAGTGAATAAAATCAATTGTAATTAAATCATGTACAATACTCTTACAGTGATAGAGACAGGTAGGGTTACATTACCGTTCAGAGGAGTTCTAAGATAACCAAGCATTGAGGCCAATTTACACTTGCCAGTACCCATCCTTGGGTCTTGGCTCCTTCTTTCAAGGACAACCAGGCCAGTCATACCATGGATAAATGTAAAAACACCCAGTCAGCTGTCCAGCTCCTTTTCAAAGGCAAAATGCATCACATGCTTAACTTGGAGAGGAAACTTGTTCTTAAGAAGGAATAGGCACTGTGTGACAAATCCATCCCTCCTAGTCTTATTTATTGGAAAAGATTTAGCTCCTCTGCCCTAGGTGTTAGCAGGACTATTAGATTTATTTACGTACAAAAGTACAGTTGTAGAAAATCTTACCATAACAGTGGAAGTTATTCTCTTCACTGTTGTTGTATCCCTTTGTCTATGGGATCTCTTGCCAAGGATAGCCCGTCTGGCCAGTATACCAAAGCCTTCAGCTATTATAGGTGCCGCACATCCCATATATGTTTCCCGCTCAAGACATAGGGTATAGAAGTGACATATGGATGCAAACACTCAGAACTTAAAAATTCCCAGGAAGAACAAAATGCCCTCAGGGGCAGAGAGGAACATGTGTATCCAGAAGAAAAAAAACAAAGATGGGAGAAGGCCAAGAGGGAAAGAGTATACTGTACAAGAGTCAGGAAATAAGAAAAAGGAGGGAGGGAGTGAATACTGCAACAGTGAAGAGAAGGACATTAACTGTTACGGTTTGATTTTACACAACTGTACTATATTCTTCCATATTACTGCTGCAGTAGTCTTCATGTAAGGGATAGTATGAGAGAACAGAAGAGACAGAGGAACCCTCCACAAAGCCATGCAGAACAGCCCTGGCAAAACCCACTCTAGCCCCAGAAATAACATCCAATATGTAATGTTTAGTGAAAGTATGAACAGAGGACCAAGGACAGAGTCTGTATCCACACCTTTGAAAAAGGCACCAGAGGACGCAACTGCTCTATTACTATGTGCCTGTACGGATGAGAATAGACGTTTTCAATGAAAAGAACACAAGGAAATAGTCTTAGAAATCCACCAGGAGATGGTTTGCTTAGGAACAGCCAAACCCAAAATCTGGGGGATGAAAAGAAACAAAATGATGTTCAGATTTGCAAATAACTTTTGTTTTATCTAAATACCAGAGCTGTCCTTGCAAACCCAAGGTGTGAAGGACGTTCTCACTGACAGGTTGTGGAAAAGAAAGAAAGATGAACAGACTGATTAAGGGGATAACTCATTGACCACCTTGGGCATAAAAGGACGATTAGTACAAGAGAGACACTGCTTCTATGAAAAATCAGAGAGGAACAGCCATGACAGCCTGAAGTTCAGGCACTCTCTTGGCTGAATTAAGAGCCAAAAAGAACAGTCTTCCAATTAAAATGTTGTAAGGAAGTTGAAGAAGCAGGCTCAAAAGGAGTTTGGGTCAAATTTTCAAGCACAAAACTAAGGTATCAAGAAAGCAGAATAGGCTTCCTGGGCAGAGTTATATGAAGGATGCCTTTGTTTGACCTCAAACCTAGAGGCCAGAGGAGCAGAAATTGCCGACAGGTGGACTTTAACTGAAGAATAAGCCAACCCAGTATGGAGCAGATCACACAAATAACACAACCAGAGGAACTTCTATTTTTTAACTTTTCCAAATCTTTTGGGTTTCTAATACCATTACAGGAATGGACCCAATTCCTAAGTCAAAGTATGATTAAAGTTCATGAAATTAGTATTTTTTTCAATCTTTGATGTCAGCCAGAAGAGCTTTTCACAGCACCTGCAATGTGCCCACTAATGACTCCTCCTGCAACCTGTACATAGTTAAATGTACTGTTAACATATCTAAATATGATTGTAGATTATTTTTTATAAGACCCGTTGCCCCTAATGCTATTGGAACTGTTTGGGTATCCATCTGAAAATCCTGATATTTTATGACTTTGTCTCATTCTGTATGCAAGACACTAGTCACTGGCTGTAGAGATTTCAATGATCAATGCTATTTTTGTCTTCTTTTCATGGACCACTATATCTGGTTTTCTCGCATGTATCTTTTGATTTGTTGGTAATAGGTGATCCCACGTGATGTACCCTTCATTTTCTATGATGCTTTGTGGCTTATGTTTCCAGTGTTTTTCAGCTAATTCAGTAGTGTAATGTTTGCACAATCCTCAGTGCAACAGTCTGGCCACATTATTATGCCTTTCAGTATACAGTCCTTCTGCCATTAATATATCACAACCAGCAACAAGGTGTGCAACTGTTTCACTTCTGTTTCATAAAACCTACATTTGTCTGTTTCTCCCACATATTCAATGGACTTTGTAAACCGTGTACATAAACCCATACCTCTCAAATGTACAGCTTTCCACAGAATGCCCAGATTATTGCCTCATATTTCTGTCTTTTTTTCTTAATATTGTGGTTTACTAGCAAATTGAGGGTTGACATGAGAAAATGACAGACATTTGAGTTTAATACTTTATACCCTTCAGAAAATTCATGTCAATGCAAAACCTGTTATTCTATCAACGTTCTAAGTTTGCAAGAGCAATATTTACAAAGTGTCCCTATTTCTGGGCCTTTGTCCAGATTTCCTGCTCTAAGAGGTTGAGAGCTATGACGTAGCCCAGTATCTTGGGCTGCCAATATTAAACCTTTCATCTTTTGGTTTGAATTCATCTCTCCTTAACCATTTTTGCTTTTGATCCTGAACATGATTGTTTTTTACACGAGTTTTCTATTCTTGTAACTATATTTATGCATTTTCCACATTTCTTGCCTTCTCATCTGATCCTTCATCTTATATTCTTTCTTTTTTCTGCCTGCCCCACATACTTTCTAAAACAAATTAAGGTTCTCTGCCCCAAGTCCCACTGAAAAGACTTGCTACAATCAAAAAACCCTATTCTCTATCAGCGACCAAGCACGGAAGGCCAAGTCTGCCTGAAACAAATTAAGGTTAACATTAGCAGTTACTCTCCTGTGTGCTATATTACTAACTGGGTCCAAACGCACTGCAAAAACAACCTCAACTCCCCTTACAGCTAGGGACCTGCTAAATAATTGGATATTCATTCTCTAAATTTAAAGCCCTCTCTAGCGTAGTGGAATTTAGCCGCAAATAGAGCTCAGCTTACCTAGATAAGGAAAAGTATGCTATTTTCTGTTTAAAAGGGCTTGGCGTACTTTATAACTGTAAAGTGTGCTGCACAACTCCTCTTTCAAAGATTAGAACTGTGTGTGTTTTAAAATTAAGTGGCATACACCATAAGAAAGTTACCTACCTGGAACAAGCTAACCTTAGCAACAGTGTTAGCCCTGCTTCACGAGGGTTGCGCCGCGCCTCTCCCTGCCCCCAATTCCCACCCACCCCATTACAGCTAAATTTATTACACCTTACCCCTCCCTCTTACCCTCAATCTAATCACAACCTCCATGTTACGGACTCCACCTTTCTCCTGAACAACCCATCCCCCTCTTACATACTCTATTCCTATACTTTATAGTTTCCTCTTCTGCTCCTATGTTAATAGCATAGCCCGTAACCACTTACTTGCTAATACATTTAACATAACCGCTAACAATGTCACTATCATCTCCCCAGAAGCCCAAACTAAACTACTGGGTGTCATAGTTGATAACCTGAAGTTTGATGTGCATATCAATCAAAATATCAAAACCATTAATAAAAAAATTGTCTCTACAGAATCGAACCTTTCCTTACCCCACTTGCTAGAACTGCAATTGCAAGTTTCTATCTATCAACTTTTCTCTAAACTTCTCCCTCTACAACTTAAACAAAACAAATCTTAATAAACTATCATCCTGCTATAACCACATTGCCAGATTTGTTACTGGCACAGCCTACTGGACACTCCACTGTCAAAACCTAAATCGCCTAGGATAGCTTGAACTGCCAAGACTATTGCAGTTCAACCAGCTAATAGTGGCACATAAAGTCCTTTACCAACCAGAAAATACACCTGCACTAAAAAATATTATCAGCCCCTACACCAGCACCTGGCCACTCCGTTCATCCACTAGACTCCTAGTTCAAACATACAAATTCAACTACTCAGCTGGGGGGACACTGTTTGCCAACTCCGTTGGAAAATCATGGAACAGACTCCCAGCTGACTTGACCCTAGAACCCTCACTAACTCAATTCAAAAACAAACTCAAGAAACACTTCAAAACTCATTGGTTATATCTTTGCACTAACCCCGACTAGTGACCTCTCTATTTCTTAGGTGCCTTACCTTCAACTACTTCTAACTTTTTTCTACCACTCCATTTCAGGAAGGGTCAATTGTATAACTGCTGCTCAATGCATCTTAAACCTGAATGTAATGTCATGTATATATAACTTTGAAAATAATGTTATGTTTTGTAAAGTGTTTTATAATAAGTTAGTACTTTATGTGCTAAATGCTGCCATTGCTTAGGACTGTAATCTGCTTGAAACTAGCATTTACTAAATGTTCAATGTGTATTATCTTGGAGCTTTTCTCCCCGGGCTTCCGCTGAAAATGGACATATATCCAGTCGGACTAGCCCAGTTAACAAATGTAAAATAAAATAAAATAAATAATAAAAATAAAAATTGATTTGTGGATAGTCCTGAGCTTCCCATTTGAAGTGTGCCCTCAGGGTATGTAAAGTCTCCTCAAAGGAGATGTCCTTGGTGCCGAAGGGGGGGGGGGTAGACATAGGCTGGGCAAGGAGGATGCAGCCTTTTTATGTGGGACCTTCAGCTTGGGTCTAAGGGAAGCATCCACCTATGGCCAGGATGTGGACAGTTATCCAAATCTCAAGGACACTGATCCAAGGCAATCTGACAAGAAACACTGTCGTTGGTTTTAGAATGGTCATTGGAAGCCAGAATCTGTGATGCAGTCCCTGACTCAACCAATGAGCTAAGTCCTTCAGCTTGTGAGGAATTAGAGGGACCCAGTGGCATTTTGGACTCTGAACGGGTCTCAATAGAGACCTGTGAAATAACCACAGTCGCCAAAGGGAACTGCAGAGGCATCTCACCTTCAGTGATTACAAGCCCAGATAAACTGATGAACGAGTGTCATCCAAATCCATAAGTTTGGGGTGCTTTTCCTTTTTAAGCCTAGGAAGATGAACTTCAACTCAACCAGCAGATGACATAGTACATGAAGGCCCTAATGACTTGCTAAAATCTCATCCCTTTCAAAATGAAGATATCTTTCCTGACCATACCAACTGTCCTGTACTAAAAGGCTTATGAAGTGGGTACCCCAAACAATCCAAGGATTGGAAGAGTACAACGCCCTGTGCTGTATTTTGAAGAGACAGTACTCTCGTCTCTTCCATTTTTCTGCACTTTTCCACATATGGAAAATAGTTATGCTTTGCTTTATAAGGAATGCAAACAATGGAGATTAAAGTTTGGTACATACTTTGACGATTATGGATAGTTAGATGACAGAGAAATACAAAACTATGCTGAGCTATCTGGTACCTGAAGTACTTCTGTGATGGTGTCTTAACAAAACATTAAAACCGGCACCTTCTACATCCAGGATTATTATACACGGGCCAAGCTGTATGACAGGAAGTAAAAGAAAAGGCAAAGGAGAAGGTAGCAGTTTTGAGAACTGTTGGCTATACATGCTGTTTTGGGTTCACCTTTGACTGAAAATGGTTTGCTTTAATTCATACAATTTTTAGTGAAAATATTGCTGAGAAGTTAAAATGTTCATATCAACAGTGCAATTATGCAAGTACTGAGGAGCAAAAAGCAAACATTTCCTTAAATGATGGCACCTTCCTTTTTCCAATAAATAAAACTATCACCTTTTGTAAACTAAACAATAACCTTGTTTCACTACAACATTAAGCAATTTAAATCGAATTCTCCATTAAGGCTGGTTTGAGCCACGCAAGCTTTCATCACTAAAAAATGGTATCCCTTGACAAAGCATCTACAGCAAAATATGCATACTTCAGTATAATTCCCATATTATCCACTGTAACACGCAAATAAAAGTTATGCATTTACCAATATAGATCCCTTCATTACCATCTGTCAGTTAAGATGTGGGTCCTCAAGCTGCTAATTGGATATGACTCAGCAGTAACGGTGATCCAGCCACAAGCCCTTTTAAGAATTCTCTTTCCCATAACTCACCTTTCTCTCTACTAACCTCAGATCTTATCTGATGCCTCAAGATGAAGGTATAAATAATCTGTCATGAAAACACCTCAACAGACTCTAATCGGGAGATCCTTTATTTCCATAATAGGGAAGGAGGTTGGTGGGAAGGCTGCTATATTGGATTGACTGGAATGAAAAGATCTATTGTTATGCTAAGTACATAGCTTTCGTATTCTGTTCATTCAGTCTGTCCAAACATGTGGAACACAATCCAAAGCTACAAAGACTCACACAGGTGGCCTCATGAAAGGAGACCCTTTAGGATGGTAGCTCTACTCCAAGAGGAACAGGCCAACTTCTGTTTAATAAAGGTGTGCAAAGACAAGGCGGCAGCCTTACAATTATAATCTAGTGAAGTCTCTCAAAAGAAGGCTGTAGAAGTGGCCATGGCTTTAAAACGAGTTCTTGGTTTACCAGAAAAAGGTATGCTAACTGTATAAAGGTAACGCACTGTGATAACCATTTTGAAAGAGATACCTTGCACACCTTTTTCACCAATTTGCTTTGAGCAAATGAAATGAAAAGCTGTTCATCTTTCCCAAATGATTTTTGTCCTGTTAATGCAAAGACACAATTGTCAATGTACATCAAAGGTATGCAGAATGCATTCTACTTTATTTCCACAATCTAGAAAGCAGACTGGTAGGTGAATGGGTTGTGAAATATTTAACTCAGAAGCCCCTGTGGGAATAAAGAAATGATTTTTCCTTAGGGATAATCTGTCGTCATGGATAAATGGAGAGAAGGACCGTGTATGGTGTTCTGAAATTCTTGCTAAAGTGATAGCTAGTTTTCCAAGAGAGGTTATTTTAGATCTACTGAGAAGGCTGGTTTGAAAGGTGGTTTTGTGAATGCCTCCAATACAAAATTCAGATCCCAAGGGGGAACCTGGTCTCCAACGGGTGATCTTAACAAGAAGATTCCTTTTAGACACGTCTTGCACAGTTTATGTGAGGCTAAAAAACGTTCCTGAAACCCACTGTGAAAGCCTGAAACTACAGTCAGCTAGACCACAAGAGCAGAATAAATACAGCCTAAATAAAAAAGGGATGTAAGAAAGCAAAGCAAGCCTAAAATCAATGATGTAAAAGGGTCAATGTTTTGTTGCCAAGCCCAAGAAACAAATCTTTTTCACTAGCTATGATAGATCTTATGAGTGGAGGTTTTCTGAGAATCTTAAATTTCTGGCCACTTCTCTATGATCTTTAGCCATCACTGGCACTGGAAAAACCAAGCACTTTCAAACCAACAGGGGGTAAAGGCTTCTGAGAGGGATAAGAGATCAGATCTGGAATGGGATCCATGGAGCCAGGGAGGCTCATTAAAGTGAGGTTCTTAGAGGGGAAAAAACAAATCTGTCTGGGCCAACAGGTGGCTAAGGAGAGGACGGTTCCTTTGCACCTTGTTGATTTCTGCAGAAATCTGAACATGAAGGGCAAAGCTGAGTAAGCATAAAGGAGCTCGGGGGAAGCCATTGCTGTAACAGAGCACTCCTCTGTAGTTGTCTTAGATAGGAAATCATGAGAAAATAGTTGTAGCATTTGGTGTTGAGTGGGGTAGTAAACAGATTGCAACAAGGAGTGCCCCCAGTGGCTGACAATATTGTTGGCTGTCAATATTTTGTGGAACCACTTCTAAGGCATTAGGAGACCCTGGTGAGCCAGTCCCGAAGGCAGCTGAGTAACCCAAGACGTGTGTTGCTGCTAAAAAGCAGTGAGGTCATCACTCATTGTCAGATCCTCTTAGCTTCCCGACATAAGGGATAGCATCTGTTTTCCCACTGTTTGGCGAAATACCAAGCTACCATCATATTTTCCATTTGGATACATATCACACCATGTGGAAAGCAGTCCTGAAGGTTCTGCAAAACTATTAGGAGGGACAGATTTCAACTCCAAAATACTTAAATGAAGAATGGCCTTACTGATTTAAGGTCTGTGGATGGGCTTTCTCCGTTCGTAATGCCATCTCCTATCTCCCCCACACCCAAAGGAGGATATGTTCATGGTCACTATTGCTACTGCGGTTGGAGTTTCTAACAATCTAAACACCAGAGTCCCTGAATACTTAATATAGAAAAAAAAATCTGATGCAATTCTTGTAATTCAAATTTGTGCTGATTTTCTCTTTATCATCACTGTAATGTTTATTAGAAATGTGTACTAAAGATTTGTACTTTTTGTGTACTATGTATTCATATTTTTCTGGAGCTTTTCTCCCCAGGACTCCATTAAAAATGAGTTCCTTGAGGCCCAATGGACTACCCTGGTAAACAAACTGCAAATAAAATAAAATAATAAACAGGAAAAGGTAGAAGTAAATCAAGGAGAAGAGGCTCAAAGGAGAACTTAGCAACAGTAATGAAAATGAGGTACTATATAAAATATTTCAACAGCAACAACTATTTCCATTACAGAGGAGTGTGTGTGTGTGTCTAACAATTCAAGACATACAGAAAAAAGTGGTGGAGCACTCAGCTGTGGGTGATCACCCCTGAACTTTACTCCAAGGAATTCTCCTGAACCTGCTCTAAAACAAAACGTTGATAGAAAATTATGTGACTTAAAGAATTTAGTCCTCTCTCACTTAAAATACCAGATCTGTATACTACTTTCTCATATTTGTCTACTAGCCTCAAATCCTTATTAAAAGATTAAAGATGAATTTGGAAAGCTTTTCCTCTCTGAAATGTAAATAAAATATCCTTCTCCATTAGTAAGAATGCAAAAAACTTGCCTAACCAGGGGTCATGTATACATCTTGTCAAGTTTTCTGTGGGAAGGGGCTTAGCATTTTAACACTGCCAACTTTCTTTTTAACCATCCAATTGGTGGTCCTATTTACTACGAATGCAGGAGCCTCATCTCTGTGTATAATTTATCAGGTAGAGAAATTCCCTATAGGGCAAATGAAAACTATCCCATAATATCTAATGTATTAGTAAAAGAAACCTCCTGGTAAAAACATTGGGATCAACAGGATCCACTCTACTTTTCAAATTTCTAAACAGTCTAAAAAAGAAGCTGCATCAAAGGATTATCTTCCTCTTCACTAGATCAATTAGGGGAAAAAAATCTCTTAATTTGCCTTTGTAAACCTCTGTCATTAGCTGTGTTAAGTTTGCATTCTTATGCTCTAGCCACAGACTGACCTCAAACAGTAGGGATGTGGGTATTATGCTTAGTGATGTTTCCTGCACAATACTGAAAAACACAGAAAAATCTTGCAATTAAAATAAGGCTGCATTGAGACATTAATCAACTTACAAATACCTACAGTGTTCTGAGACAGATTTAACACAAGTGGTAAAAGTCTCGTGATCTAAAATGATCACAGGGAAACCAAAGCAGCCACTGATGAAGGTGTTGCTAAGGTCTTTGTCAGCAAAAAACTCAGTAAGGCAAAAGTAAAGTTGTGTTAAGAACTCAGTATAATTGTAAATTTAAGAGTAGATTTACTGTTGTAGCACTGACTTGGAATTCCTGCCGACAGGATCCCAAAGGCCAGCCCAAATATCAGTGGACTCATCCTTCCAGTGGACCCCCTTTCACATTCTGATAAGTATTATAAATGGGTGCAAGCCCAAAGTACCTTGAGCTATTTCTTGCCCCAAACTCTAAGCCATAATCATTGAAAGTCCAGAGTACCTGTCCAGTGCTAAACTAGATCAAATATATACAGTGGGGGGTTTGAAAAGGGCATCAGCCCACATCCATGGGCATGGGTCGAGAGACAGGGGGGATGGAGGGAAAGAATAAGAAGTTATGTACTCACCATAACGTTCCATCTGAGTAGGTAAACTTCATTTGTCTGCAACCTGTGGGATACGGATCCGATCTCGGATCCGAGCCGGCAACTTTACAAAGCTTAGATCCGAGCTCCGAGCTCCTCCCCTTACCCATAATCCCCTGCCGACCCTGACTGACCTCAGATTAAGTTTGCCCGAAGCACTATAGTGGATAACTAAATACATTATCAGAAATGGTACATCACTATATGACATGAAACACATCTGAAGGTCAGGGGGACGGAGGGGGGGAACGGTTGCAGACAAATGAAGTTTACCTACTCAGATGGAACGTTATGGTGAGTGCATAACTTCTTAATCTGAAGTAGTTAACTTCATTAGGTCTGCAACCTGTGGGACAGAGTCCCCAGCTACCCAAACCTTGGGCGGCCTTCATGGAAAGATATTCCAGAGCACTGCGGAGCCAAAAGAAGTTCTCCCTCTGGAGGTAATGTCCAATTTATAATGACTGATGAAGATATGAGATGAGGCCCAAGTGGCTGCTGAACAGATATCATGCAAGGAAACCCTGGATTTAAAGGCGGCAGATGTAGCCATAGCCCTAGTTGAATGGGCACGACCTCCTTGAGGTGTGGGCCTGCCGGAATTTTGATACGCTGTAATGATACCCTGTGAAATCCATCTCGATAAGGAAACTTTCGAGACTGGTTTACCTAGATTAAATTTGGCAAAGGAGACGAACAACTGGTCGGATTGCCTATGACCAGATGTCCTATGAATGTAAAATCTAAGTTGTCTGTGCACGTCCAAAGAATGAAGTCTGTACTAACCTTTGTTCTGGTAGTTAGGAAAGAAGACCGGCAAATTGATAGATTGGTTAATATTAGATTCAGAAACTACCTTCGGGAGGAAGGAGGGATTGGTCCTGAGGTAAACCCTATCCTTGTGAAAGGCTAAGTATGGGGGTTTCACAGAAAGAGGTTGCAATTCAGATACTCTCCTGGCTGAAGTAATAGCCACAAGAAAGGCTGTTTTCCAAGACAAATATTTGAGGTCTACTGAAGACGCCGGTTCGAAGGGAGGTGCTGTCAGGGCTTGTAATACCAAGGGTCAAATCCCATGGAGGTACCGCTTCCTTTATTGAAGGTCTAAGAAGAAAGGTGCCCTTTAGGAACATTTTGCACAATTTTGTAGTCATCAAAGGACCCATTTCAGTACCTACGTGGTAATGAGAGATAGCTGCAAACTGAACCTTAACCGTAGAACAGCTAGCTCCACCATTAAAAAGACCTGAAAGAAAGTCCAGCACCGCAGGCAAGGGGGCTGTAAAAGGATCCAAATTATGGCGTTCTGCCCAGATACAGAAATGCTTCCATTTACTACCATAGACCTGCCTAGTAGAGGGCTTGTGCGCTGCTACTAGGATAATTTTAACAGGAGAAGAGATACCGGGAGTCCTAGCTACAAGTGGAACTGGAGCAGCCAAGCCGTAAGTTTGAGGCTGGCCAGGTCGGGAAGTGGGAGCCCCCGGGGGTGGGAGATTAGATCCAGAAGGGGATCTAGAATCCAGGGCGGATTCACTCGATGAGACCAGAGGTAAGGGAACCAAGCTTGGCGAGGCCAGAATGGGGCAATGAGGATCATCCTGCTCCCCCAACCGACTGGCTTTCTGAAGAAGTTTCAGCATGAGGGGAAGAGGAGGGTAGGCATAGCGAAGACCGGGTGGCCAAGCATACACCAAAGCGTCCCTCGGGGCTTTCCCGGCAGGGGGAATGAGAGCAAAGTAATTGTTGCATTTCGTGTTTGAGGGAGATGCGAAAAGATCGCAACAGGGCTGCCCCCAAACGGCAAAAATTCGTCTCGCTACTCGAGGATTGAGGGACCACTCGTAAGGTGAAAGGATGGTGCGACTCAGTCTGTCTGCCAGGATGTTGGTCCATCCCGGAATGTGCATTGCAATAAGAAAGCGGTTGGTGGAGATCGCCCATTCCCACACTCTTATGGCTTCTCGACAGAGAGGGTAAGACCTGGTTCCCCCTTGTTTGTTGATATACCATACCACAGACATACTTGTCTGTCTGGATTGCAATTGTTCCTACAGGCAGAAGGCTCTGAAGTGCTTGCAACGACAACAGCACTGCCCTCATCTCTAGAACATTTATGTGCACTAAGGTCTCCGAATCGTTCCACGTGCCTTGGGCTGTCCTGCTCGAATAATGCCACCCCCCACCCAAGACTAGAGGCGTCAGTGGTCACCGTGGCGAGAGGGGTGGCCATGGCAAAGGGGCGTCCCGTCTGGAGGTCCGGCGATTGAAGCCACCAAACGAGAGCCCTCTTGCAGGCCCTGCTGAGAGAAATGGGGTGACTCAATGGGTACTGATGAAGGGACCATTGGACTTGGAGAGTCCACTGTAAAATCCTCATGTTCAGACGCGCCATGGGAAGAAGGTTTATAGCAGCTGCCATGGACCCCAGGGCCCTCAGAACCAATCCCGCCGGGGGTTTTGAAGATTGAAAGATGGCCCGCACACGTGCCCTCAAAGTGTGCAACCGGTCAGGAGTTAAGAAGACTAGTTGCCTGTTGGTGTCCAGTCTGGCCCCGATAAAATCTAACACCTGAGCCGGGGTTGAGAGAGGACTTGTCCGAGTTTATAGTGATCCCTAGTTGCGGAGCAAGGCTGAGAAAGTAGTCCCTGGCTAAGCATAGTAGATGCCTTGTCGAGGCGGTGAGGAGCCAGTAGTCCAGGTATGGGAAGACCTGCATTCCCTGGAGTCTCAGGTGGACCGCTATCACTGCTAATACCTTGGTGAACACCCTGGGGGCTGAGGTGAGACCAAAGGGGAGGACCCTGAATTGATAATGACTGGCTCCCAGCCAGAAGCAGAGAAACCTCCTGGACCGTTCGTCCATCAATATGTGGTAGTATGCGTCCTTGAGGTCTATGGAGCACATCCAGTCGTTCTCCTGCAATAGGGGGAGAACAGATTGAAGAGTGACCATCCTGAACTTTTCTTTGGTTACTGACAGGTTTAGTACGGGAAGATCGAGGATGGGCCTTAGGTCCCCAGTATTTTTTGGCACCAAAAAGAACCTGGAGTAGTAACCCAATCCGGACTGGACTGGGGGGACGTGCTGGATGGCTCCTTTTTCTAAAAGCAGCCAAATTTCCGCAGCTGCTGCCTCCCTCTGATTGGGCGGAACATCGGGGAGGTGTCCGGGGATGTCGGGAATGTAGGAAAAGGGAATTCTGTATCCTCTGGATATGATACGAAGCACCCAGCGGTCTGTTGTAATGGACTCCCAAGCTGCCAGGTGCTTCGAGAAACGCCCCCCGACTGCCTCCAGAGTGGAGCCGATCAGAGAAGGCTTCGCTGGATCGAAAGTACTTCGGGCCCCCTCTGCCTCTAGGGCAGCGTCCACCCTGTCCTCCTCTGCCACGGAAGGACTGGGAGTCCGGAGCTGACTGGGAATGTTGAGACTTTTGGAACCACATCATCTTCTGTCCCTTTTGGATCTTGGAGAAGGACCTCTGGGGAGCAGAGAAGCAGACTCCGACGGCAGACAACGTCTTCCCGTCCTTTTCGCTCTGGACCAAAGTCTCGTGAACTGTCTTGCCAAATAGGGCAGAACCATCGAAGGGGGCATTCGCAAAGGATGCCTTGAAGGGTTCTGCGAAATCACAATGTCGGAGCAAGGCCTGGCGCCTCATAACTAGGCCTGCTCCGCTGGCTCTAGCGGCTCCCTCTGTAGCATGGGATAAAAGCCACATAGAGGTGGTGGATATAGACCTAAGAGTGGCCATGTGAGAGGAGTACAATTGTTTGTCCTCCCCCGACATGGACTCCGGGGGATGATGCAGCGTACTCTTTGATAAGGTCTCGCTGCAATCGAATCACATGTGCCATGTAGTTCAGGGACCTTACAGCGAAGATCGCTGAAATAAAGACCCGTTTCCCGAGACGGTCCATCGAGCGAGACTCCTTGCTCGGGGGATGGACAGAGGGACTCTCTTGGGCTAACTCCCTCTTGGTGGCTGCCGCCACCAGTATGGCATCTACGGGGGGACCCTTGCTCCAATGGGATTTCTCTGCCGGGGGGGCTCAGGATCTTGTTAGGACGTTTGGGGACTGGCTCCACAGTGTCCGGCTCCTTCCACGTCCTAGTGGTGATAATGTCCACTAAGGGGTCGGCCGGAGGGGACACCCAAGAGGTAGATGGGCCTGCTTCGAACGCCTCCAGGAACACTGATTCGTCCAAGGAAGCCTTGGGGGCAGACCACCCCCCCTCCTATCCTAAGCATTTCCATCCTTGGGGGGGTGACCTTGGGGAGCCTTCCCCCTCATCCAAATCCGTGTCTTTTGTCAAGGACTCGGGGGAGTCCACGTGCCTTCTCTTACATTTCCGCTTGTGAGTAACATCCTCGGGGGGGGGGGGGGGGGGCTGTCCGAGGGTGACTCACCAGCAATGTCTTGTTCCAGGGGAACGACCTGAGACATCAAAGCAGGCTGTCCCTGTGGCCGGGCGACGGAAGCCTTACCCAAACGAGAGGGAGTCCGGGATGGAACCATAGCAGGGAGCGGGGGGCCTGGATGCACTCAACACAGCCCTCTCCACCACATCGAAGGCCGAGGGAGAGCCACTCTCTCTGGGATCTGAGAGCCGACCCTCATTCGGATCTGATGGGTGGATCTGAGCCGGCGCCGAGACCATCAGATCCGAAGGGCCAGTGTGCTCCGACCTGGACAGAGCCGAAGGCACACTAAACCCCTCAGATCCGAAGCTCAGAGCACGGCTCCGAGAGTTCGGATCTGACAAGGACGGATCCGGGAAACTCGAAGGAAGAGTCGGAGCCGAAGTACCAGATAATGTCGGCGCCGACCCACCCCCGGCTCCAACGCTGCCCTGCTCCGAGCACTCTGAACCCAGGAAGCGGATCGGAGAAGGAACTATCGGGGCAAAGAAGGGTGTTGAGCTCCCCTCCGGAGGGGGGCGGGGGGGATGCAGGAGCACTCCCATCTGCATTTGGGCCTGGATGAACCTTCGCATCACCTGGTCCAAATCAGCTTCAGAAAGGCTACGCGTTGATCTCGACGAGGCCACCGAGGCTGGCCGGGAGTGCCGCCTCAATGACCTCGACGGAGATCAGGTCTCCTTCTCCTCGGGTCCCGGTGAGAAGCATGGAGACCGGAGTCGAGAAGGAGGAGACCTGGAAGCCGTGGAGGGAGAAGCCCGCTTAGCAGGGGGGGGGGGGGGGGGAGCGGAGGCCTCGGCCCGCCACTTGCGGTGCTTCTCCCTCCGTTTTTCTTTCCTGACCTCCCTCTCCTCCGGCGCCGAAGCGGGAGATTGAGTCCCGCCGGGGGGAGAGAGGCAGGAGTGGCCGCCACCGAAGCCTGGGAGGAGGCCACAGAAGCACCGGAGGCTGAAGCCAAATCCGGGGGCAAAAGTCCCGCCAGGATCAGCTTAGACCTCCTATCCTTCAGTGCCCTGGGGTTGAACGCCGCACAGATAGCACATCCAGAGGAAAGGTGTTCAACCCCAAGGCACCGAATGCATCGAGTGTGGCCATCCACCGGGGAGAGCTTATGGCCACACTCGGTGCACTTAGAGAATATTGGCTTTGGGGCCTCAGACATACTAAAGTAAAAACTCACTCTGTAGGCCCCATCACACTAAACACACACATACTAACTACGACCAGCGAGGGGAGGAAGAAACTAGAGTAATTTTAACCAAAATTTAACTGAACTATCAAAAGGCAACCTAACACACACACTCACTCAAATTTAACAAGAAATTTTAGAGAGACTTATCTGCCAAAAAAACACCAGGAGCTCGCAATCTAGCTGCTGTTCAGAAGCGCGGCAAACTATATCTGAGGTCAGTCAGGGTTAGCAGGGGATTATGGGTAAGGAGAGGAGCTCGGATCTAAGCTTTGTAAAGTTGCCGGCTCGGTTCCGAGATTTGATCCGTATCCCACAGGTTGCAGACCAAATGAAGTTAACTACTTCAGATAAAGAAGTTATGTCTTACCATAACGTTCCATCTGTATTGTTGATCCTCGTTCAGTCATTACACGCATGGGTATCGGTTCCGAGCTCGGAACCGAGCCGGCCATTTTCCAAGCTCCCGTCAACTTCAAACTCTCGAGCTAAACTCTTACCCACAATCCCCCTCTCCCTGTTACCTCAGATTGAGTTTGCAAGTTAAGGAAGGTAGAAGTTACCTCTGGTCAAATAACCTAAGAGAAGTGGATGGTGAGATCCACTAGATACCACATGAGGGGGAAGGAGGGAGGGTCGCAATGACTGAACAAGGATCAACAATACAGATGGAACGTTATGGTAAGACATAACTTCTTTATCTGATATTGTTAATCCTCGTTCATTCCTTACGCAAGGGACAAAGTCTCCAGCTACCTCTCTTCCTGGGAGGCTCTCATGGAAGGACATTCCTGAGCACCATAGAACCGAAAGATGCTCTTCCCCTGGAGGCCAAATCCAATTTATAATGATTGATGAAGGTATGAGGCATATGAGCTGCCATGTTGCAGCTGCACAGATGTCATGTAAAGAAGCTCTGGCATGGAAGGCAGCAGAAGTTGCCACCGACTTTGTTGAATGAGCCTTTCATGGTAGTAGGCAATGAGATACAACGTTGTGTAAATAAAGGTCACACAGTCCTTCAACCATCTAGCTAATGTGACCTTAGCTACAGCAGATCCTACTCTAAGTCCAGAAAAGGCCAAAAATAACTGGTCAGATTTACGAAAGGGTTTAGTCCTGTTTAAGTAAAAATGGATTTGCCTGTGTATAACTAGGGTATGTAGGCAATATTCTCCTCTGTTTGAATGATTGGGAAAGAAAACTGGCAATTCAATGGCTTGATTAATGGACATTTCAGAGATCACTTTAGGCAGAAATGACGGATTAGTTCTCAGAGACACTATCTCTACGAAAGATCAAGTATGGACTCGACACAAAGCATGAAGTTCAGAAATACGTCTGGCAGAAGTAATAGCAACCAAAAACAAAAGTTTTCCATGACAAATACTTGAGGTTTCAAGTAGAGGCTGGTTCGAAAGGTGCCACTGTCAGAGTTTGTAGAACTAATGATAAATCCCCATGGTTGAATACGTTCTCTAAAAGGTAGCTTCAGATGATTCACACATTTTATCAAAGTCATGCACAACTTATGGGACATGAAAGAGGAATCTTGGACACCCTCATGAAAATCAGAAATTGCAGCCAAATGAACTCTAATGGTAGTGGCCGATACACCTGACTGAAACAGGTCCGTCAGATAGTCTAGTATTATCAACACTGGTGCTGAAAAGGGGTCTACTTGTTTATCTTTCATCCAACAGGTAAATCTTTTCCACTTGCTCAGATAAGTAATTCTAGTGGAAGACTTATGAGAAGCAATGAGAATATCACGTACTGGTAAAGAAAGATCATTCTGCCTGGCAATGAAGGGAATTGGAGTAGCCAAGCCGTTAGCTTCAGGCTGTTCAGGTTGGGATGAATCAGGTTCTGTGAGTGTGAGATCAACTCCGGGGTTGGATGGAGAATCCATGATCAATCTAGTAGGTGAGGCAAAGGAAGGGGAACCAAATCTGTTGAGGCCAATATGGTGCTATGAGGATCACCTTACTCTTCAACCGACGGGCTTTCTTCAGAGACTGGGGAATGAGGGGGAAGGGTGGAAATGCGTAATGACCACCCGAGGGCCAATCGTGGACTAGAGCATCCCTGGGTGACTGTCCAGGAGGGGGAATCAGAGCGAAGTAGTTGCTGCATTTGTAGTTGGTCGGGGATGCAAAGAGGTCGCAGCAAGAACGGCCCTAGCGGTGGAAGATCGCCGCCGCTATCGAGAGATTCAGGGACCACTCGTGAGGTTGAAGAATACATCTGCTGAGTCTGTCTGCTATTACACGAACTCCTGGGAATGTGCATTGCTAGAAGAAAACAACTGGTAGCCATCGCCCATTGCCATATCCTCATGGCCTCTCGACAAAGGGGGTAAGATTTGGATCCACCTTGCTTGTTGATGTACCAGACCACCGCCATGTTGTCTGAATCGCAATTGTCCCAGACGGCAGCAGTGGATGGAATGCTTGCAGCGCCAGAAGCACCACCCTCAGCTCTAGAACATTTATATGCAGATGGGCCTTCAGTAGGGACCAAGGGCCTTGGACTGTCTGTCCGTGACATAGCACCCCCCACCCCATCAGGGAGGTGTCTGTGGTCACTGTGGCCTTGGGTTGCTGGGGGAGAAGGGGCGAGACCATTGTGAGAGTTTGTGCTTCATCCACCAATTTAAATCTTGTTTGCACCTGTGGATGACTCGAATCATGGCTGAAAGAGGATGCTGAAAAGGATACCATTGGGTGAGCAGTAGCCATTGTAGAAGCCTCATGTGAAACCTGGCCAGGGGAACAATGGTGATGGAGACTGCCATGGAACCCAACAGCTGTAGAACCGAGTGAGCCGTGGATTTTTCCTTTGAAAGGATTGGAATTAGTTGTTGCTTTATCCTTAGAATTCTGTGCTCTGGAATAGCAGCTCTGCAGTTTTTTGTGTCCAAGATAACCCCTATGAATTCTGTCGATTGAGATGGGATGAGATTGGATTTCTGCCAGTTTATGGTTATACCTAGCTTTTGAGCAGCGAGGAGAGAGCATGCCAGGGCTTTTTCCAGTATATGTCTGGTGGGGAGCGGATATGAGCCAGTCGTCTAGGTATGGAAAAGTACAGTTTTGTACCTACCATAAATGTAGATGTTCGAAGATCCACATTGCTGCAGTCCTTACTTATGGGTAGTCCGCTGTCCTCGGTCGGCCCGAATACCAAAGTATTAGGCTGACGTCGGTCATGGGCGCCTAGATCTGACATCAGAGCGTCAGGGTATAAAGGCGCATGACCGACGTCATATCCTCAGTCTTTTCTTGCCCCAGATGTCAGAAGGCCAAACCAGAAAGGCCACAGCCAAAAACAGAATACCTCCCAAAAACATGCCCAACAACCACCATCACCTAAAGCATAGCACCAAGTCAAACTACAGTGGGGAAGGAGGGAGGGTAAATTGGACTGCAGCAATGTGGATCTTCGAACATCTACATTTATGGTAGGTACAAAACTGTACTATGTTCTTCATCTCACATTGCTGCAGTCCTTACTTATGGGTAGAATCCCAAAGCAATGGGAAAGGGAGGATGGTAAAAATCATAAAGCATTAGGGGCCGCTAAAATGCCCTGTAAAATAGCAGTGGCAAATCCAGCCCTAAACTTAGAATAAAGAGGAAGGTGGTAATGTTTAGAAAAGGTATGCACTGAACTCCAAGTAGCTGCCTCCAAAATGTCTTTGTAGCTACCCCTTAGAAAGGCCGTAGAAGTAGCAGTAGCCCTAGTGGAATGAGGCCTGATTCCAGCAGGAATCTCCTTACCATGATGGGAATAACAGAAAGAAATACAAAACCCAATCCATTTAGAAATAGTTTGTTTTGAAACAGGTTTACCCTGTGAACCCAAAGCAAAAGAAACAAACAATTGCTGAGACTGTCTGAACTCCTTGGTTCTGCTCAAATAACGCAACTGCCTGTGAATATCCAAGTATGCAAATTTTTCTCCCTTTATTTTGGGGTTTGCATAAAAAGTAGGCAAATGAATAGTTTGATTTAAGGCCACACTAGAAACCACTTTAGGCATAAAGGAAGGATTAGTGCAAAGATACCCTATCCTTATGAAAAATCAGGAAAGGCTCCACTGCCATGAGGGCCTGTAATTCAGAAACCCTTCTTGCAGAGGTAATGGCCAACAAAAATACAGTTTTCCATGACAAATACTTTAACTCGGCAGTAGCTGCAGGCTCAAAAGGTTGTAGAGTAAGTTTTTCCAACACAAAATTGAGATCCCAAGCAGGAGTAGGAGCTCACGTGGGGTCTTATATTCTTTGCCCCTCTAAGAAATTGCTTAAACCAAGGATGAGAGAATAAAGGAGGGTCACAATCATAGTGAGCAGAAATGGCTGCAGCATGGACCTTTATTGAGGAGAAAGACAAACCCTTGTCCAATAATTCAGTAAGATATTGAAGAGCAACACTTAAATCAGGTTTGGAGACATCAAAGTCCTTTCCTTTGCTCCAAATAAAAATCTCCTCCATTTATCAGCGTAAACTTTCCTGGTACTAGGCCTCCTGGCCTCCAAAATAACATTCAAAACTTGTTGTGGAAGCTGAGACCCTCCAGAGTCTAAAACAGAATATGCCAGGCTGTTAGATGCAGAGACTGAATCTTGACATTGAGGAAGTGACTGTCCTCTTGTGACAAAAGGTGCGGAATCAAAGGCAGAGGCCATGGAGGTTCTCGTACTAAACTCCTCAGTAGTGGGTACCAGTGTTGTCGAGGCCAATCCGGTGCTATCAAAATCATGGTTGGCTTGTCTTGTCTGGCCTTCAAAAGTACCTTGGGAAGAAGAGGCAGAGGTGGAAAGGCATATACATGCAGATTGTTCCAACTGAATGATAGAGCGTCCACCTTCCAAGCTGTGTGATGAAACATTTTGTGCAAAACTTTGGCAACTGGTAATTTAGTGGAGAAGCGAACAGATCTATGTCTGGAGTTCCCCATAACACTGTCAACTATTGAAATACATGAGGATCCAATTTCCACTCGTGAGGATCCACTATTTGTCTGCTCAAGACATCTGCTAAGGAGTTCTGTGCTCCTGGTAGAAACCTTGCCTGAAGATTGAGGTGTAGATTGAGAGCAGTTTCCCACAGAATCATCGCTTGCCTGCAAAGAGGGTAAGAATGGGTTCCCCTGCTTGTTGATGTACCACATGACAGTAGTGTTGTCTGTTTGAATCAACACCTGCCCTGGGTGAAGTAAATCTTTGAAAGCCATCAATGCAAACTGGACTGCTAACATTTCCTTCAAGTTGATATGCAAATGTTGGAGTTTGACAGGTCACGTGTTTTGCACCCATTTTCCATTGAGGTGTGCTCCCCAAGCCTTGTCCGAGGCATCTGTCGTTAGAATCTGACTCGCCTCTGGCCGGGTCACAGAGAGTCCCTTGTTTAGGTGACATTCCTGAGCCCACCACAAAACTCCTTCTGAATGCAAGGTATTATCTGAATGACAGTGTCTAGATCTTGGCAGTGCTGTGTCCATACATTTTTGAGATACCATTGAAGCTTCCTCATATGCAATTTGGCATTGAGAAGCACCAGAATACAAGATGCCATGAACCCCAAGGCTTGAAGGACTGTCCTTGCAGTCAGCCTGGACCGTAGAGACATTTGATGGAAATAAAGAGAAAGGCTTCTTTGTTTGTCCGGGGTCAAAAAGGCCATCTGGGAAGCTGTATTCAGTCTCACACCCAGAAAGCACATGTCCTGAGAGGGTACTAGACTGGACTTTGTTTCGTTCACAGAATACCCTAGGTATCTTAACACTACCATCACATACTGTAGATGATGAAGAAGTTCGTCCTTTTCTTGTGCAATAATCAGGCAGTCGTCCAAATAAGGATAAATCTGTATTCCTCTTAGTCTGAAAAATGCTATCACTGGAGCCAGAACCTTTGTGAACACTCTGGGCGCAGTAGATAAGCCAAAGGGCAATGCAGAGAACTGATAATGTAAATTTCCAGCCCGAAAACGCACGTACCTCCTGCAACTGGGCCTGATAGGAATATGAAGGTAAGCCTCTTTGAGATCCAGAGTAACCATCCAGTGATCTTTTCCCAACAGAGGTAAAAGCTGTTGTAAAGTCAGCATCTTGAACTTTGGAATGTCCAGGTAAGTGTTGAGGATAGATAAATCCAAAATTGGTCTCCACGTGTTCCCTTTCTTTGGAACTAGAAACAGGCGAGAATAAAATCCTAGGCCCATTTCTGACAGAGGAACTGGCTGTATAGCTCCTATTTGAAGAAGTAAAGAAATATGTCTGTGAGCCTCTATCCTTTGCCGAGGAGGGACGTCTGGCATGCCTTTGAAAGGAGGCATGGTATGGAAATAGAACTTGTAACCTCGGTTTATAATGTCCAATACCCATTTGTCCTGGGTGACTAAATGCCAATTTTGCTTGAAAAGAGCCAACTTTCCTCCCAAAGGAGCTGCCAGGCAAGAAGAATCTGGCAGCTGAAAATGCAGGTCATTGGGCCTGTTTACAAAAGGACTGGCCCCTGCCCTCACCAGCAGATTGAGCAGGCGAACTCCATTGTCTCGGCCTGAAGGTACTCTGAGCTCTGCCCCTACCACGCCTAGATCTACCCCCTAGACTGAGAATCAGAAGAAGGGTACGTCCACCCCTTAGGCCAATTTCTACTAAACTTTGGAGGTTGTACCTGCAAAAAATCTTTAACAGTCTGCATAGACTTAGCCTTGTCTTCCATTTTCTTTAAGACTGACTCCACAGGAGGACCAAACAAAACTTCAAACTGTAAAGGGGCATCCAGAATTCTAGACTTAACATGCTCAGACAAATTCTGATCCTTAAGCCAGGCGTGCCTACGAATAACTGAACCAGTGGCAGCCACCCTAGAAGAAGCCTGTAAAGCATCAAAACCACATTGCAAAGAGTGCTTACCCACCTGTTCAGAAACATGCACTAAATCCTGCAATTCTTTACACTCTATGCCCTCTGCCAAAGCATCCACTTTAGATCTTAGCTGAGAAAGGAGGAAATTCTGATACTTCAACATATGAAACTGGCAGTTCAAAGCTCTCATTGCTAAAGTAGAAGAGGTATACACCTTCTTACCCCATCTATCCAAAGCTCTAGCTTCCTTATCCAGAGGAACCAGATTCTTAACAACAGAGGCTCTAACACCCTTAGGCCCCTGACTAATAGTTTCTGGGTCCGCCCTAGGACTCTTATACAGATATTTATGAGCCTCAGGCACCCTGTAATACCTGTCCGGTTTAACTGGGGCAGGGGGCACAGAATCTGGATTAAGGGAAGCTTCCGAGAAAACATCTGAAACAACATCCAAAACCGGTGGTATAGCTAAGGGTCTATGCTGTGGTAAAAACAAGAACTCCCTAAGTCTCTTCCGTGAATCAGAGTAATCCTGCCCCTCCCACTTAAAATGCTCCCTCATGGAATGCAGAGTTTCTGAAAATGAAAAATCCTCTGGAGGAGAAGCAGAAGGAGTGGAATCCTCTGCATCAGAATCAGAATAAGGAGGGAAATCTTGAATGTCTTCAGCAGAAGGCTCTGAATCATCTGAGGCCTGCTCCAAACTTTCCAACTCTGGCTCCATCCTGGGCCTCTTATCAGGAGGGGGCATAGAACCTCTAATTAAAGTAATCAAATCCTCTGCCATTTTAAGCATGTGCTTTTTAGGCACAGACCCTGAAGAACCAGAACTGACACCAGAGGAAGGAAAGACAGACCTGCCCTTAGAAGGAGCCTTAGAAACAGTAGCAGAAGGCCTAACCACCTTAGGCATAGAAGGGAGAATAGTAACCTGAGAGGCCCCTTCAGCCTGACCTGCCTCCTGAGAGGCCACATCCTGTAAAATCAAAGTTTCCCCCTGGGACTCAACAGAAACTTCAGCCGGATCCACCTGTTCAGCTGTAGCTTCTAAAGGTCCGGCATCCGAAACGGACGAATCATCCTGCCTAGGCTTTAAAGATTTGTCTTTGCGCTTCTTAGTAGAAGCAGGCGTCGGAACATCCGACGGCATATTATAATTACACCTCTTGCCAAAGACTAACCTAGCACAATCTAACCTCCGTTTTATAGTGCGCTTATTAAACCTAGCGCAAAACCGACACCCGACTATGTCGTGCTCCGGTCCCAAACAAGGAATACAAAGCGAGTGGTAATCCCTATGCGGTATCTGTTTCCCACAAGAAATACAATTATTCACTTTTTCTGACATCCGTAAGTAACTGAGGCAAGAAAAACAAAAATATTCCCAACGGGTACTTAGCCCAACTTGGTATCGGTCTGAAACTCCAAAACGAATAATTTCAGCAAGCCGAGCGGCACTTGCAACGCTGCTTCTGCATCGGACCATGCGGCAAAAAAGACTGAGGATATGACGTCGGTCATGCGCCTTTATACCCTGACGCTCTGATGTCAGATCTAGGCGCCCATGACCGACGTCAGCCTAATACTTTGGTATTCGGGCCGACCGAGGACAGCGGACTACCCATAAGTAAGGACTGCAGCAATGTGAGATGAAGAACATCACCTGGTATCCTTGAAGTCGCAAGTGAGCTGTGACAACTGCCATGCACTTTGTGAACACACTGGGAGCTGTAGAGAGTCCGAAGGGCAGTACTCTAAACTGGCAGTGACTGGCTCCCGCACGGAAGTGCAGAAATATTCTTGATGGCCTGTCCACCTTTATGTGGTAGTACGGATCTTGAAGATCTATAGAGCACATCCAATCTTCTTTTTCCAAAAGTGGGAGGAGACTGTATTGTGACCATCCGGAATTTTTGTACTCTCACAAACTTGTTCAATACACTGAAATCCAAAACTGGTCTCCAGTCCGCTGTTTTCTTTGGCACCAAAAATAGTCTTGAGTAGAATCCGGATCCTATCTGGTCTGGAGGGACTATTTGGATGACTCTTTTTCTTAGCAGCTTATCTATTTCTAGTGCTGCTTCTTCCCTTTGACTGGGTAGAACGTTGGGAAGATTTTTTGAAGGGATGGGACAAAGATCGAAGGGGATATGATAACCTCTGGTTATGATCCTTTGTATCCAAGAATCAGTGGTGATGGTTAGCCAGGCAGAAGGGTACAAGGAGAAACGTCCCCCAACCACCTCCAGAGGAAAGGAGTTGGGCCGCTGTTCAGGAGCGTTGGTAGGACTGACCAGGGAAAGAATCCCTGGAACCCTGGTTACACGGCCCCCTTCTGCACCGAAAGGAGAGTCTTCCCTGTGAGTTTCCCCCTCTGCCTCTGGGGGAAAACTCGGCTTGTGTGTCACAGAAAGGACCCTGAGATTTCTTGAACCATATCTTCCCACTATTTTGGTTTCGGGAGAAAGCACGTCGAGGGGAAGAATAACGGACACCTACAGCAGAAAGGGTCTTACCGTCCTGTTCACATCTGGCCAGTGTGCTTTTAACTTTGGGCCCAAACAATGAGGAGGGCTTAATGGGGGCGTTAAGAAAAGAAGACAAAGGGTTCCGCGAAGTTGCACAAGTGCATCCAGGTGTGTCGTCTCAAGACCGCAGCTGAACCTGCTGCTCTAGCTGCTCCTTCTGATGTGTGAGATATCAGTCGCATAGAGGAGTTAGATATGGATTCAATGGTGGCCAGCTGAGAGGCCACTTTGTCACGGACCTCATCAGACACGGCACCAACCAAGGTTTCAGAGAGCTCAGAAACCAGATCCCTTTGAAGCCTGGTGAAATGTGCCATATAATTCAGGGACCTGATAGTAAAGGTTGCTGAAGCAAAGGTGCACTTCCCTATCCTGTCCAGGGCCTAGGACTCTGTTAGGCGGATGGACAGTCTGGCTTTCTTCTTCTGCCAGATCCTTTTTTGTTGCGGCCACCAACACCAAAGCATCCACAGGAAGACCTTTGGACCAATGGGGATCCAAAGCAGGGGGGAACAAGATCTTACCTGGCCTCCAGGGAATAGCTTCGATGGTATCAGCAGCCTTCCAAGCACGATGAACCGCACAAGTTCATCGGCAGGAGGAGTAACCCAGGAGGTAGGGGGCCGGGCGCGAAAGGCCTGCAGGAACGCAGATTCCTCAGAGGTCGGATTAGAGGACTGCCAGTGACCTCTCTGTTTCAGGATTTCGAGGATATTCGCCAAAGGATACCTCAGAGGGTGACTGAGGGGATCCTTCCCCCTCATCGAAATCTGCGTCTTCGGTGAGGAACTCCTCTGTGGAGTCCATGTGCTTCTTCTTACACAAACTTTTCTGGTGGACCTCTTCAGCAGCAGAAGCTGGAAAAGGGAATTCCCAAGGCAATATGTCCTGCGGCCCTTACACCAGATGCCCGCTAGATGCGACTTGTGGAACCAGTGTACAAGAGGAGGGTGGAGGTATAGACAGTCCGGTATCGCCAGCAGCAGGGAAAGCCTTCTCCATCAGTTGGAAGGCTGGTCCACCCGAAGAGGAGTGTATGTCTAGGGCAGGGGGCACCCCTCCCCTAAGTGGCTCAGCCTGCCGACCTGGAATCCCTGGATGGCTGTGGAGCAGCAAGCTATGCATGTCACAGCTGACATCCTGGGTCGTAGCAAAACATTCCTGCCATGAAGGCAACTGCAGTTCCTTAGTGAGATCCATAAAAAGAACCGCAGAAGGGGAAGACTGTGCTATTTCTATGGACTTCAAAGGCAATGAAGGAGGAGAATAAGAGGAGGTCTTTGGAGACGGGTGATCACCTCCCAAGGAAGGATAGTTCCTGAGGGGTGGGATACCTCTGGCCAAGAGTACCTGGTCCACAAGACGCAACACATCATGTTCGGAAAGGCTTCTAATGGACCTCATGGAGACTGAAGGAGAAACAGGCCTGTCTACAGAAGAGGCAGACTTGGTGCCCATCTCATCTGACCGCACCGAGGACAACGGTGCTGAGAAAGACTGGACCATGGTAGTCTGCAATGAAGTTATTGGTGCCGAGGTCATTGTCTGTACCAATACAGGGATCGGTGCCAAAGTAGTTGTCGGTGCCAAAGTGGGAGTCGGTGCCGAAGGTGGAACCGACAAAACTGGAGTCAACAATAAAGGCCCCGGTTCCAAGGAAGGTCTCGGAGCCGATGTGGTCAAGGTCTGCGCCAACTGAACGGTCGGTGCTGATACAGTGGTAATGGTCTGAACCGAGGAGCCCCTCAGTGCTGATATATAGAAGGCTGCAGGACAGGATGGAGCCAAAATCACTAACGGAGCAGAAGGCCCCGGCGCCAAAGGTCTAGGCACCAAAAGCACTGGGGCTGACCGACAGCTCAGAAGCTGAAAATTTTGCCTTTTTAGGTTTTGGTTGGTGAGAGTCCCCAGCCAGGGGACTAAGGCAAGCATTTAGCTTTAGAAGAAACATCCATTTTCTTATGGGCTCTAGGAGGGGTTGAGACCTCGGACCCAGAAATAGCCTCTGAAAAGGGAGATTTTAGAAGTCCCTTCAGTATATCAGCTTGTTTTTTCTCTCCAACAAAGTTCTATTAGAAAAATTCTCACAAATAGTACAGGGTGGTTCAACAGATAAATGGGAAGCTCCCAAATAATAAACACGCACAGAGTGTGCATCAGAAGTAGGCAGTTTGTGTCACAATCAGAACACTGCTTAAACCCCGGACTACCTTTTTTATTTGCCATGACAGCAAAGTAATTAATAGAAAAGTACCAACAATGGTAAAAGAGAGTACCCGAAGGTATGAGAGTGAACATGGAAAATGATTAGCAACGATGGTAAAGAGAGAATACCTCATGGTAAAAGAAGTAAAGAAAAAAAACAGAAAAACCTGAGGAAATTATGAACGCTAGATGCAATAGGTTAAGAGACAATAAAATATGAACTTTTCTGACAGAAATGTAATTAATAAAGCAATTAAACAACAATTGACTGTACTTGGCTCAAGAGAAGTAGCTTGACACGACTGGATGGCAACGCGGCAAACGAAATTGGGGTAACAGGGAGAGGGGGATTGTGGGTAAGAGTTTAGCTCGAGAGTTTGAAGCTGACACGAGCTTGGAAAATGTCCGGCTCGGTTCCGAGCTTGGAACCGATACCTATGCGTAAGGAATGAACGAGGATTAACGATATCAGATCTAGTATTGCAATAGTTAATCTACTCTAATTGCAGTTAAGTAAATTCCTAACAATCGCACTATATTCCTCAAGGTCACTGCCGCAGTACTAACCCTTGGATGACTCCAACAGTTAGCCAAGGATGGGTGGCTGGCTTGACACAGAAGGGGACAACAAACTCTGCCCTGGCCTTGGACATGACTCAGAAGTTATAATGCTTGACAAAAATGTGGAAAGGGGATTAAATTCCTACTTCAAGTAACAGTCTCTGTGGAAACCCAATCTCCCAGAAAGGCAGTGGTGATAGCAGTAGATCTAGAAGAGTTAACACCATGCAAGAAACATGGATATGCTTCCCATGGTGAACATAAATAAAAAGCACCACAATCTGTAGCCCACTTAGATGTTGTCAGTTTGCTGACAGGCTTTCTTTTCTTTCCTTTTGCAAGCAACAAAGAGCTGGTATGACTTTCTGCTCAGTTTAGTTCTATCCAGGTAAGCTATGATCTGCCTGTGCATATCAAGGGAATGGAACATTGTTTTTCCCTCCTTGTTCAGTGGTGAGGGAAAAGACTAGTAAGATGGAAAGCCTGCTTTAAGAACTTCAGCATGAAGGCAGATTACCCTTGTCCTTATAAAAAAACTAGGAAAGACTCCAATTCAGAGATCCTTCAAGCTACGGTCAAGGATTTTAACAAAGCAGTTCTCCTGGAAATCATCTTGATGGGGGCTAAACTATGTGGTTCAAAAGGTGTCAAAGTTAACGTTTTAAGTACAAAACAGGTTTCAGGAGAAGCCAAGTCTTTTCTAGAATGTCTCAAGTGAAAGACCCTCCACCTTGAAAAACTGCTGTTTTAACAGCTGAGAGAACACAGGGGGGTGCAGTGTCAGACTCCTTAGAGAAATAGAGTCTCGCCAAAAGACGAGCTCTAAGGTATTACGGTTCAGGAGAGGGTATCTTCAGAATCTGAATCTAGGAAATATGCTAGGGAGAAAGTACAGTTGTGTACACTTAACATAAATGTAGATGTTAGAGTGTATTCACTGTTGCAGTCATCACATTTGGGTTATCTGCCTGCAGTTAAGTCCTCAGCCAGCCTGGATACCAGAGTCTTGGATTCCTGCATCGGATGCTCTCTCTTCTTCCATGACATCAGGTTGTCAGGGGTATAAAACATGCAGCCGATGCCATTACATCAGTTTTTCTTGACCCAGATGTCAGGTGCCCCCACAATGGGAAGCAATTATATGTTATGGTACACCTCTATCAAAAAGCAAATACACCAGAAAGCTTAAATACACCAAACAAGAAGGAAAGGTAGAGCCAACAGAAGTTAGGGGGCTGGAGGGAGGGTAACCAGGACTGCAACAGTGAATACACTTAAACATCTACATTTATGTGTACACAACTGTACTATGTTCTTCATGTTTCACTGTTGCAGTCATCACATTTGGGTTGATTCCCAAAGCTAAACAAAAGAGGAGGAAGTTAGAGAGCATTAGGACCAGCTACTAAGCCCTGCAAGACTGCAGTGGCAAAACCAGCTCTGGATTTAGAAAACATAGGCATATAGTAATGCTTGGTGAAGGTATGTACAGAGCTCCAGGTAGCAGCTTCTAGGATGTCCCTGATACGGACTCCTCTGAGAAAGGCTGTAGAGGTAGATGCAGCCCTGGTGGTATGTGATCTTATCACCTGTGGGGTAGGTTTTCCATGGTGCTTATAGTAGAAATGAATGCAATGGGCTATCCATTTAGAAATGGTTTGCTTTGAAATGGCCTTCCCCTCTGCCCCTGCAGCAAAGCCAACTAGCAGCTGTTCAGATTTTCTGAGAGGCTTAGTCCTGTCCAAATAAAATCTAAGTTGTATGTGCACGTCCAAAGAGTGCAGTATTCGTTCTCCTTTGTTTTGTGGATTCAGGAAAAAGGTGGGCAAATTAATGGACTGATTTAGGGCCACACTAGACACCACCCTGGGCATAAAGGAAGGATTTGTTCCGAGTGAAACCCTGTCTGCATGGAAGATAATGAAGGGCTCCACTGCCAAGAAGACCTGTAAATTCAGATACTCTTCTTGCTGAAGTGATGGCTAAAAGGAAGACTGTTTTCCAAGAAAGGAATTTCAACTCTGCAGTTGCAGCTGGTTCAAATGGAGGGAGAGTGAGCGTTTCCAATACAAAGTTAAGGTCCCAGGCTGGAGTAGGGGGCTCGCATGGAGGGTCTTATATTTTTGGCCCCTCTGAGGAATTGCTTTAGCAGAGGGTGAGAGAAGAGGGGTGGTTCAGTATTATAATGTGCTGAAATGGCAGAGGCATGAATTTTAATTGACGAGAAGGACAGGCCCTTGTGGAGCATTTCTGTTAAATACTGAAGAATATGAAGTAAGCTGGGCACCGTTGTGCCCATCCCCAGAGTCAGGCTTCAGAAACAGTATCTTTTTCACTTTTCAGCATAGGATTTTCTAGTACAGGGCCGCCTTGCCTCCAGAAGGACATCTAGCACCTGCTTACTGAGGGATGCTATTGGAGAGCTCAAGGAATTAGCCAGGCTGCAAGGTTCAGGGTTTGAAGCTTAGGGTGCAGAATCTGACCCGCTTGTTGGGACAGCAGGGAAGGTGTCTGAGGTAGATGCCATGGTTCTAGCAGTGTCATACTGTGCAAAAGGGGGTACCAGTGCTGGCATGGCCAGTCTGGTGCAGTCAGTATTGTCCTTGGCTTGTCCTGTTTGATCTTTAGCAGAACCTTCGACAGGAGAGGCAGAGGGGGAAAGGCATAAACAGAGAGGCTTTCCCAGATAAAGGAAAGGGCATCCACTTTCCAAACTTGACTGTGGGAAGTACTTCTTCAGAATTTGTCCAATTGGTAGTTTTGAGAGGAGGCAAACAGGTCTATCTCTGGAGTCCCCCATATGTTCCTCAAAAGGTTGAATATTTTTGGTTCCAGTTTCGATTCATGTTTGTCCATGAGATAACTGCTTATGTCATCTGCCAGTGAATTTAGCTTGCCTGGCAGGAATTGAGCTTGTAGGTGCACATGGTAGCTCAAGGATGTGTTTAAGAGAGCCATGGCTCGTCTGCAGAGAGGGTACAAGTGGGTTCCCCCCTGCTTGCTTATGTAACGCATAATTGTGGTGTCTACCTTTACCAATAATTGTCCTGGAAGAATGTGGTCTTTGAAGGCTGTCAGGGAATTCTGTACAGCTAACATTCCTTTTTGGTTGATATACAGGTGCGTCTGTCTCGGGTTCCATTTGCCCTGAATGCACTGCCCTGCCAAGTGAGTCCCCCATGCATAGTCTGATGCATCTGTCGTTAGGGTTTGGGTGGCAGAGGGTAGAGTGAAGGGGAGTCTCCTGTGGTAGCAGGCCTCTGTCCACCAAAGGAACTCTGTCTTTATACAAGGAATGATAGGAATCATTGATTTCAGGTCCTGAGAAAGTTGACACCAGGCTTTTTAGATACCATTGCAGTTTCCTCATATGCAGTCTTGCATATGGAATTAGTAGAATGCAAGAGGCCACAAATCCCAGGGCTTGCAGAATTTTCCTTGCAGATAGCTGGGTCTTAGTAGCCAGTAGCTTGAAGTAGGCTGTCAAACTTGTTTCTCTGGAGTGAGGAAAGCCATCTGGAAAGTTGTGTTCAAACCTGCTCCGAGGAATACAATCTGTTGGCAGGGTACTAGGTGAGATTTCTTTTCGTTTATGGTGTACCCCAGTGAGGTTAGAAGTTTCTTTACGAATGCCAGATATTTTAACAGCAAGTCCTGGCTTCCTGCCTGAATCAGACAATCATCCAAGTATGGGTATATCTGAAAGTTTCTCTGCCTGCAAAATGCAATGGCTGTAGCTAGACACTTTATGAATACCCTGGACGCATTTGATAAGCCAAAGGGAAGTGCAGAGAACTTAGTGCATGGATCCTGCCCTGAAGCGTAGGTATTTCCTGCAAGATTCCCTTATTGGAATGTGCAGGTAAGCTTCCTTTAAGTCTAAGGTTGACAACCAGGCATCTTTGCCTAGCACAGGAAGCAGCTGTTGAAGTGTTAGCATTTTGAATTTTGGGATTACCAAAAGGGTGTTTAGAATAGAGGTCCAGGATAGGACGCCAGGAGCTGTCTTTTCTGGGTACCAGGAAAAGTCTTGAATAAAAGCCTTAACCCCTTTCTTCTGCTGGGACAGGTTGAATAGCCCTGATACTTAAGAGAGAGAGAACCTGCTGTTGAGCCTCTGCCCATTGATTTAGGGGTAGGTCTGGCCAAATGTTTGGGGTTGGTAGGGTGTGGAAGTGGAATCTGTACCCTTGGAAAACTATATATAAAACCCAATTGTCCTGGGTAATGAGTTCCCAGTGTTTTGCATGCAGAGCGAGCTTTCCTCCTAAGGGAGCAGGGGGGAGTCTTACTTCCTGCTTTGGAAGTGGAAGCCCGCCACTGCTTAGGCCTGTGCGTAGCCTGAGACTGTAACCTAGGTGGCCTGCTGCTCCTGGGTTTGGACTGAGAAGGCCTAGAAGAGACTGGAAAGGACCAATTCTTTGAAGGCCAATGCCTACTAAATCTGGGAGGCTGTACTTGCAGGAAATCTAACAGTTTGCATAGATTTAGCTTTTTCCTCCATCTTTTTGAGGACTATTTCTGCTTTGTTGCCAAACAGGCGGTCTTGCTTTAAGGGAGCATCCGGTAATTTTGCTTTTACATGATCTGGCAAGTTTTGCTCCTTAAGCCAAGCATGCCTTCTAAGAACAGACCCAGTGACAGCAGCCCTGCAAGATGCTTCTAAACAGTCAAAACCACATTGCAAAGTATGTTTACCAACTTGTTCATCAGAATGCATTAAATCCTGTAATTATTTGTGTTCAGGACAGTCAGGAATCAACATCATTTTTTGTTTAAGTAGTCCCATAACATGCTGTTGGTACTTTAACATACGAAACTGGCAACTTAAAGCCCTAATGGCCAAAACAGCAAAAGTGTACAACTTCTTACCCCATCTGTCCAAGGCTCTAGAATCTCTATCAGAAGGGGTAGGGGTTTTGGCAGTAGTAGCCTTAATGCCCTTTGGTCCTTGGGAAATGGTCTCTGGATCCGCAGTAGGATTCTTGGAAGAGGAACTTGTGAGAGTCAGGTACTCTGTAATACCAGTCAGGTTTTCTGGGAGTTGGTGTTAAAGTGTCTGGGGTAAGGCTAGATTCCAAGAAAGCATCTACAATGTCCAGAACAGGAGGGATAGCTAAAGACCTGTGTTGAGGAAGGAGTAAAAATTCCCTAAGCCTCTTTTTGGAGTCAGAGTAATCCTGGCTTTCCCAGTGGAAATGCTCCCTAAGAGTGGGTAAGATGTCACCAAAAGAAAAATCTTCTGGAGGGGAAGCAGAGGGAATGGAATCCTCTGCATCAGAATCTTTATAGGTAGATAAGAGCAAATCCTGGTAATCAGAAGAAACAGAAATATCAGAATCCTGATCCGATTTTCCTTCTGATTCTTCTGTTCTAGTTCTTAGAGGGGGAGGCTGGCTTCCCCTAATCAAAGTAATAAGGTCTTCAACCATTCTAAGCATTTGTTTTTTAGGCATATGGGCTTGACCATGCGTTTTGGACATTGGTTTTCTAGGCGTGGGTCGAGTTTTAGGCCTGGATAAAGAAGATGGCATTGGTTTAAAATGCAAGTCTGTAGGCTTGAAAACACCCACAGAAGCTGGTGCCTGCACAGCGGCTCCGGACCAATCCAAGGTAGAGACATCTTCAGGTTCCATAGTCAAAGAAGCATCTCACGGCATACCGGACTCAGAATGGGTCTCAGTAAAGGCCTGAGAATCTGAAGTAGTGGGTATCAGGGGCTGCGAATGCGCCTCACTTAGTACCGGCAGACTGGCAACTAGCTTAACAGAAGCATTGTCTGCAATTTTGGGCCTATTTGGTCTGTGTCTGTCTTTATCCTTACGTTTTTTCGGAATATCGGTAGTCGGATGGCTTACCGAAGCCATTTTTGGATAGTTATACTGAGTACCAAAATAATTAGCTGCAACTATAGACCGACGATGAATAGTTCGGGAGTTGAACAAGGCACAAAACCGACAGAGAGGGACATCGTGGTCTGGGCCTAAGCAAGGAATGCAGTACGAATGAAAATCTTTATGAGGTATTTGCTTTCCACAGGTAAGACAATTGGTTCACTTTTACTGACATCGGTTATGAGCAAGAAAAAGGATCCCCAGCAGGGTACTTGGCTTTTTTGAAGACTTTGGTTCTGAAACTCAAAAACGAAAATTGCAGGAGTCGGCCGACCGGCACTTGCGAACTACTACTGCTTCGGGGACCGCGTGGCAGGAAAGACTGATGTAATGGTGTCTGCTGCATGTTTTATACCCCTGACAACCTTACGTCATAGAAGAGAGCATCTGACGCAGGAACCGAAGACTCTAGTATTCAGGCCAGCTGAGGGGGCTACCTGCAGGCAGATGTGATGACTGCAACAGTGAAACACGAAGAACATCTGATCTACATAAGCCAACACCATCTCAGAATCAGAAGACACTCAGCCTCTAGGGAGAGTGCTCCCTTTTTTTCTTAGAAGGATATCTTCAGATGCCTGGACTTCATTACATCTATATTTTGTGGCAGTCTGAAAAGGTCTTTAGAATAAGTGTTATCAGTAGCAAATTCCACTGACAAACACATGTAGCTGGTGCAAACTGACCGAAGGTCGCTTGGATTTCTGTGGCCTGGGTATTGACTTTGGAGTGCAGTCTGACTTGGGCCTTAGGGTGCAGGTGAGTCACCAGTACATGAATCTGGTCACCTTCCACTATGACAAAAATCCAAATGATGATGCTCCTACTACCAAATACCAACATTTGTGCATAGGAGGCCAGGGCCTACAGAGAAGCCCTAGACCTGCTAAACAAAGTAGCCTCATTCTGTGAGTACGTGGTCATAGACAATGGCATGACAGCTTCCACAGGAGTTGCACCAGAGATCTTGAAACTCATTGCCACATACAGAGACTGCAAAAGCACCTCATTGGTATATGCAAACATGAATTGAGGGCTACCAGTCACCAAAGTGGAATCATGGGCCACCTTAGCATGCATGTCCTCCTTGGGAAGTCTGAAGAGGGATTGATGAATGACATGGTGTGCCTAGGTCAACATCATGCATTCTACTAGAAGTACATTTCTAGGGACACCACTGCATGCTTTGCTAGTCCCAAAATTCATACACTGGAAACACTTGGGCAACATCATGCTCTGGAACCAGGCAAAAAAGACAGAAGTTGTGAAAATCTCTGAGTGGAATTTGCTACTAAAGACAGTTACTAACGTTTTGCACCAAAATCTGCAATAATGCAATCTAATAATAATAATAATACAATAATCTGCAATAATACTCCATAGCAAAATTATGGAATACCCTTCCTCACACTATAACGTCTGTGTCATCACACACCAACTTCAAAGCTGTTCTAAAATCTCTAGAGAGATCTCTAAAGAGCACTGGACATGCCCCTGTAACAAACCTCTCTAATATCGCTACCCCAGCCTCTCTAATCCCTTTCTTCCACCCCTCTAACTACCTCGGATTGCAGCCAAATATATTGCTTGTAAACCTATATCTCAGCTGTAATCTTAGCCAGTGTTATTCAAGGGTAACAGCTTCTAGCTCAGCTATTACTTTTAGTCTTTATGGCACCAATAATATACGTTGTACCATTTAACTAAGTAATTGTATTTTGAACTATAACCGTTTACTACCATTGTTAAAACCTACCTTTACTTCTTGTAACTTGTAATTAACTGCCGTTTTTAATTGTTGTTTTTATTGTGGAGCTTTTCACCCCAGGCCTCCAGTGAAAAAGGATCGGTGTCCAGTCGGATTTTCCCGGTCAACAAATGTAAATAAATAATGTCCACTAAATAAAAGGTAACAGATATATCTTAAAGGTGTAAGTTATCAGAGTCTCTGACTTTAGGTCGACCTGATAAACTAATGATGCTACTGCACAGAATGAGGCATTCATCAAAATGCAGCATACAAAAACTGATGATGGTGCTGGCCAACTATCCTTTATAATATTAACATCCTGTTGTCAAAAGGGGAGGGAAATTCACTGGGCCAAGATGGAGAAGATGAGAAGCTCTCATATATGGGCCTCCCTATGGGTGCCTGCAGGCAGAAATCCCATGAGGCAGTACTGCGACAAGGAATTATGAAAGAATTACAGTTGTGTTAGGGATTTACTACTGTAGACAACTGGGTAGATCACTGTTGCAATAATGAAATATTCCTAAAGCTAATCATGAATGGGTGGCTGCAAGAATTCTAGGCTGGGTAGACAAGTCTCAAGAGGATGGCAGAAGCAAACCCAGCTTTGGAGACAGCACCACAGTAGTAATGTTTTGTGAAGGTGTGAAACTGACTGAACAGTGGGCTCCTTTTAGATGAGCTTTGATTGTTCTCTTTGCGCTGGAAGAATGTGCCCTAATGGAGCTGGGAGTGTTTGCCAAGATAGTAGTAGCAGAAGGCAATATATCTGAATATCCATTTTTGATATACGCTGTTTATCCACTGATCTTCCTTCCATGAACTCTGCAAAGGATACCAGATGTTGGTCACCCCATTAGGCAATTTGGTCCTAAGTAGTTGACAGGATCTCAGCTGTCAGTGAAAGTACAGTTTTGTACCTACCATAAATGTAGATGTCCGAACAGGATAGCATCTGCAGTCATAACAAATGGGTTGTCCTGTCGTCAGGCAGCCCTTCGGTCGGCCGGATTCGAAAGTCTGGGTCCGGCTTCGGCTGATGTCGCACTTCACCCGACGTCATCTCTGCTGGTCTTCGGGTATAAAGGCATCAGCCGACGCCATTTTCCTCAGTGTTTCTTGCCCCAGATGCCAATTGCCCTCTTGGAAAGCTAAATTTTGGATAAATGCCAATGTTTCCAAAATAGTAGAAGGCAAACACAAAAAAAAGCATGTATGTACATATATACAAACAAATACACCATAAGAGACTCCCCAGCTAGCTATTAGGAGGGTAAATACCCTAGGAGTACCACAGAGCGGAAGGAGGGTGGGTAATCCTGACTGCAGATGCTATCCTGTTCGGACATCTACATTTATGGTAGGTACAAAACTGTACTATGTCCTTCAAGGATGCATCTGCAGTCATAACAAATGGGTAGAATACCATAGCCAAACTAGGGGAGGAGGAAGAAGAATTATGGTGTAGTTAGGATCCCTTGCAGTACAGCAGTGGCAATCCCTGCTCGGGATCTAGAGTATAGAGGTAAATTGTAATGCTTGGCAAATGTATGCACGGAGGTCCAAGTAGCCGCCTCAATAATGTCCTTGGTTGCCACTCCTGAAGAAAGCTGTGGTAGTGGCTGTAGCCCTTGTAGAATGAGGTCTTATGTTCTGTGGAATTGGTTTTCCATGGTAAGAGTAACAGAATCTTATGCAATTTCCTATCCATTTGGAGATTGTCTGTTTGGAAATTGCTTTTCCTTCCCTTCCTGTTGCATAGGCTACTAAAAGCTGGTCAGTTTTTCTATTACCTTTGGTTCTGTCCAGGTAGTAGCGTGAACTGTCTATGTACATCCAAGGTATGCAGCAGTCTTTCTCCCCTGTTCTGTGGATTGGGAAAGAAGGTAGGTAGGTGGATTGCCTGGTTTAAGGACACTCTGGATACCACCTTAGGCATAAATGTAGGATTAGTTCTCATGGACACCCTATCTTGATGGAAGATTAGGAAGGGTTGTACTGCCATTAAGGCCTGTAGTTCCGAAACCCTCCTTGCTGAAGTAATTGCCAGTAGGAAAGCAGTTTTCCATGATAGATGTTGAAGATCTGCTGTTGCTGCTGGTTCAAATGGAGGGAGTGTCAATTTTTCTAGCACAAAGTTCAAGTCCCATGCTGGTAATGGTGGTTTCCTAGGAGGTTTTACATTCTTGATCCCTCTGAGGAACTGTCTTGAGTAGAGGATGCGAAAAGACAGGTGGATCGAAGCTGTATTCTGCTGAAATAGCTGATGCATGTATCATGATGGAGGAATAGGACAGGCCTGTATGTAGAAGCTCTGCCAAGTACTCCAGGATGTTAGCAATGTCTATGTTCGACACATCTTTTCCTCTTTCAGTGCTCCAAATGACAAACCTTTTCCATTTTCCTGCATAGTTCCTTCTTGTTGAAGGTCTGCGGGCTTCAAGGATAATGTCTTTAACCCTTTGGGATAGGTCTGGGTTAGTTGCTGCTATGTGATGTTCTAGGCAGTCAGTTGCAAGGTTTATAGGTTTGGGTGAATGATGTTGTAGTTGTTCTGAGTTAACATCAAAGGCATCAGGGGTATTGACCACATTCTCCCCTGAGACATGCTCCTCAGCAATGGATACCAGTGTTGTCTTGGCCAATTCGGAGCTATCAGGATTATCCTTGGACGTTCCTCTTTGATTTTCAGTAGTACCTTGTGCATCAAAGGAAGAGGTGGAAATGCATATGCTGTCAGGCCTTTCCAACTGAAGGACAGAGTCTCCACCTTCCATGCAAGTGGGTGGTATGTCCTTGTGCAGAATTTTTTGAGCTGGTGATTGAGTGGGGATGCGAATAGGTCTATTTGTGGCATTCCCCATTTCTTTGTGATGGGCTTGAAGATGTCCGGATGTAGCATCCATTCGTGAGCATCCAAGGTGGTTCTGCTTAACATGTCTGTTAAGATGTTTTCTTTTCCCGGCACAAATATTGCCTGTAACTGGATGTTGTAGCTCAGAGCCATATTCCAAAGGTCCAGAGTCATTCTGCATAGGGGGTATGAATGAGTGCCTCCCTGTTTGTTGATGTACCACATGACTGTGGTGTTGTCTGTCCTTATCATTAAATGGCCTTCTCTGAGGAATGGTCTGAATTTCTGGATTGCTAGTTTTACTGCCAGCATTTCTTTTTGGTTTATGTGCAGGTGCAGCTGGTCTGGAGTCCACAATCCTTGTATGCATTTGTCCAACATGTGCGCCCCCCAGCCTAGGTCTGAGGCGTCCGTTGTGATGGTTTGGCTTGCTTGAAAGTTGTGGAAGGGCAAGCCTGGGTTTGACTGGCATGCTTGAGCCCACCACAGGAACTCCTGTTTCAGGCATGGGATTAGTGGGATTTCGGTTTCCAAGCTGTGCCTGTGTTGAGACCATAAATTCTTTAGGTACCACTGTAGTTTTCTCATATGCAGTCTGGCATGTGGGACCAGGATTATGCATGATGCCATGAAGCCCAAGGCCTGCAGTACTTTTCTTGCTGTTAGTTTGTTCTGTTTTGTTAATGCCAAGAAGTAAAGAGGGAGGAGTTCTTGTTTTTCTGCAGTTAGGAATGCCATTTGTTTTACTGTGTCCAATTCCGCACCAAAGAATGTTCTTGTTTGGGATGGTATCAGTCTTGACTTTTTTAAATTGACTGTGTATCCCAGGGCTTGTAGTATGCAAATGACTCTTTGTAAATCTGTTGTCAGCTTGCTTTTGTTGTCCGCTTTTAACAGGCAGTCGTCCAGGTATGGATAAATTTGGATTCCCTGTAGCCTGCAGTGAGCGATTACTGATGCCAGGCATTTTGTGAATACTCTGGGCGCAGTAGATAAGCCAAAGGGCAATGCTGAGAATTGATAATGCTCTGATCCTGCAAGAAATCTGAGGTATCTTCTGCAATTTGGTCGTATGGGGACGTGCAGGTATGCCTCCTTGAGATCTAGAGTTACCAGCCAACACTCCTTGCCCAGCATGGGAAGAAGTTGCTGTAGGGTCAGCATTTTGAATTTTGGGACAATGATGTATGTGTTTAAGACGGACAGGTCGAGAATAGGTCTCCAACTTTTCTCTTTTCTTGGTACTAGGAAGAGTCTGGAGTAGAATCCTTTGCCCTGTTCTGTTATTGGTACTCTTTCCACAGCTCTCATCTTTGTTAATTGAGCTATCTGCTTTAGAGCTTCTGTTTTTTGATTTGGAGGTAGGTTTGGCATTCCTCTTTTTACTGGTAAGGTGTGGTAGTGGAACCTGTAGCCTTGGTCTATGGTTTGCAAAATCCACTTGTCTTTTGTGATATAGTGCCAATTTTTCGAAAATAAGGCTAACTTTCCGCCTAAAGGTGCTGCTATTTGCTCCCTGGTAGGCAGTGTCAGAGCCAAGTCACTGTGTTTGCCCTGTTGCAGTGGCAGTGGTTGTGTCTGTGCCTCGGTTATTGCCTTGCCACTGTCGTCCTCTGTAGGCACCTCCTCTGGATTGATTTCTGCCTCTAGAGCGTCTATTCCTGCCTCTTTGAGATTTTGAGGAGTCTGGAAAGGACCAATTTTTGGCAGGCCAGTTCCTGCTAAACCTTGGGGGCTGAACCTGTAAGAAATCCTTAACTGTTTGTACAGATTTTGCCTTCTCTTCCATTTTCTTCATTACTTGCTGAGCAGGTGTACCAAATAAACTGGCCCTATCCATAGGAGCATCTAACAGCTTTGCTTTAACATGATCCGGCAAGACCTGTTCTTTCAACCATGCATGCCTTCTTATCACTGTGCCAGTCATGGCTGATCTAAATGAAGCCTCCAGTGCATCATAGCCACATTTTAAAGAATGGTTACTAACCTGCTGAATGTTATTCACCATTTCTAAAACATATTTCTTATCTAAGGAGTCATCAGAGGACAGCTTCTTAGTTAACTGATCAAGCATAAACTCTTGGTATTGGATCATATGAAACTGACAGTTTAGAGCTCTAGCTGAGAGAGTAGCAGAGGTGTAAACTTTTTCCCCCCATCTCTCTAATGACCTGGATTCCCTTTCAGAAGGAATAGGGTTTGTTGCTGAAGTCGAGGCCACTGCCTTAGGCCCCTGGGATATAGTCTCAGGATCTGCAAGTGGGGCCTTGTATAGGTGGTGATGAGTGTCTGGCACCCTGTAAAATCTATCTGGTTTGGCAGGGGCTGGAGGTAAAGTATCAGGAGCAGTGCAAACATCATTAAATGCATCATCCACAACAGGCAGTACTGGAGGTATAGCTAAGGGCCTATGCTGTGGTAAGTGCAGAAAAGTCCTAAGCCTTTTTCTTGAATCTGAGAAATCTTGTCCCTGCCATTGGAATTGTTCTCTCATGGCATGTAAGGTTTCTCCAAAAGAAAATTCCTCTGGTGGGGAGGCAGATGGAATGGATTCTTCAGCATCGGAATCTTCATAAGTAGAAAAAGGAGCCTCTGGCTGATCTGTAATGTCTGAGTCATCCAAGAATCATCAGAGGACACTGGCTCGGGGCTCTGCTCTAGGTCTCTTTTCTGGGGCTGAGAGGCCCTGTCTGGGTGAGATTGGGATCCTCTAATTAAGGATATTAAATCCTCTGCCAGAGTAAGCATTTGTGAACTAGAAGAGGGCCTGTGTGAGAGGGGCTTAACAGGCACTGATTTAACAGTTTTGGCTGCTTTAGCCCTGGCAAAGGCCTTAATAGACATGGCTGCAGGAGGCCTAGCAACACCACGTGCTGGGGTAGAGACATCCAAAGGGATGGTGTCTGATAAATCACTAGGAACCACAGTAGTAGGCAAAACTTCAGAGGCCGATTCAACTAAGGTAGCAGGAGCCTCAGTAGTAGTCATGGATTCGGCTGAAGGTTGACCGGTTTTCTCGGTTTTGGCCGAAACCGAGACACTCGCGGCTTGCTTAACCGTGGTTTCGGCCGAAAATGCGGACCGCGAGTGTCGGTCTTTTTCTTTGCGTTTTTTAACATTTTGGGTAGTCGGAGGATCCGACGGCATAATGTACGCAAAATCTGAGCCGAAAAACTGTTCAGCAAACTCCGACCGACGCCTAAGCATTCGTCGGTTGAAGGAAGCACAGGCTGAACAGGCTGCTACGTCGTGGTCTGGGCCTAAGCAAGGCAGGCAGTAAGAGTGGAAATCTTTATGAGGTATTTGTTTCCCACAAGTTAAACAGTTATTGACCTTTTCTGACATCGGCTGAGGCAAGAAAGAGTCCCCAACGGGGTACTTAGCTTTTTAGAAGTCTTCGAAGAAGTATTCGGTAGTAGTAATCTCTGGATCTGACCGACCGGCACTTGCGAACAGCTTCTGCTTCGGGCGCCACGCGGTAAGAAAGACTGAGGAAAATGGCGTCGGCTGATGCCTTTATATCCGAAGACCAGCAGAGATGACGTCGGGTGAAGTGCGACATCAGCCGAAGCCGGACCCAGACTTTGGAATCCGGCCGACCGAAGGGCTGCCTGACGACAGGACAACCCATTTGTTATGACTGCAGATGCATCCTTGAAGGACATCATCCAATGAATGTAGGATTCTTTCTCCCTTGTTTTAGAGATTTGGGAAGAAGACTGGGACAGGAATAGCATGGTTGAGAGAGAGAGATCAATTTTCAGCATAAAGGCAGGATTACTACTAAAGGTGGCTGCCTATGACAGGTCAGGAAAGGCTCCTTGCCTGCGAGGGCTTGAAATTCAGAAACGTGTCTTACAGTAGTCAGGGCTAGCAGAAGAGTGGTTTTAAAGGTGAGTATTTTCATGAGTGGTGAGGTGGCTGGCTCAAAAGGAAATTTCTCTGAAACAAAGTTAAAGTCTCAGGCAGGAGTGGGGTGTCTCTTGGGAGGTCTTAGATGCAATATTCCCTTGAGGAACAGCTTCATGTGGAGATGATTAGGTTGGGGGAGGGCATGAGCAGGCATGTACCTTGATGAAAGAGGACAAACCTTCGTTGTATAAAGTGACTAAACACTCCATAACATGTGCTACAGAAACTTCCTTGGCAGAAACCCATTAAAAAAGCAACAAGTAGAAAACTTTTTCCACTTGGCAATCTGCAACCTTCTTGTACTTGGCTTTTTGGCTTCCTTGAAAATAAATTCCATACCCACAGTAAATGAATGCCTAACACAAATTAAAATCAAATCATCCAACGTATGAAGTTCAGGGTTTTGAAATTTGGGTGAATGTTAGACCCTTTGGTTCTAGGCCGAGAGAGTGACAAAAAGTGGCAAGGATCTGGTTCAAGAGTGAGAGCAGGTGTGGGAAACAGTGTTACCAAAACTAGGAACGAACTTCAAAATAAAAATACAACACTGCCAGAGTGCTGTCTGACCTAGTGAAGTGCAATCAAGATAATTTTTGGACCATCTTCCCCGGGTCTCTGCAACTCCCCAGAGTCTCTGCAATACCTAGGGGTTGAGGGACAATGAGTGAAGGCACATAAAGAGAGAGCCCTGGCCAAGAGAAGGTGGCATCGGTCTTCCACATACCTCAATAAGGGAACTTCTGCAACAGAACTTCCCGAGCAGTATGTCTGCATAAATGCAAACAAGTCTACTTCTGGCACATCCCATAGATGGACTAGATCAAAAAACAGTAGTGTTGATCAAGTTTCACTTACCCATAACAGCAGAAGCTCAAATTCCACAATGCTGCAATAGCCTTTAAGCTACATGGGCTGGGCATCTTGCCCAAGACACAACAGCTGGCCAGCTTCCAAAATCTCTAAGTCCCTCCCACAATTCCACTCTGACTGCTGACTGGTCAGCCGTGATGAAGAAGACTCAGCAATTAAGAGTGGAAAATCTTCAGGACTTCCTTACCTAAAAGTTTATTACAGCACTCACCCTGAAATAAATAATCATAAAAACATTTCCCCCGAAAAAGCTATATATAATATTAGGAGAATGGAGGTTGGGTGCAAATACTGCAGCTGTGAGGAATTCAAACATCTGCTGCTATGGGCAAGTGTACTTCAGCAATGCCTTAGGCTAAATGGCTTGATTAACAAAACATATCCAACCTGAGGAGAAGGAAAGAGCTCCAAGCAAAGCCAGTCCAGGATTTACAGAAAGAATACAGTTTGCAATGCCTTGCAATATGATCAAAGACCCATGTAACTGCTTCAATAAATCTTTTAGAATACACCCCTTTCCAGTACTCCAAAGAAAACACCCCCTGCAAACACCTTAATACTGCCTCAAACTGGTTTACCATGCTGGGTATAACAAAAGGGAATAGCCATGGGAAACCATCTGGAAATAGTTTTTTTTGACACAGGTTGTCCTTTTCTTGGCACTGATGTCAGAAATAAAAAGCTGATTAGCTTTTCTAAATGATTTAGTTTTGTCATGACAATACCAAAGCTACCTATGCATGCCCAGAGTATGTAGGATCCTTTTTCTCTGGTTCTGAGATCTGGATAAAACACTGGGAGAATGATGGCTTGATTCACAGGAAACTGATACAACCTTTGGCATGAGTGATGAGTTCTTCTTAGTAACATCATAGCCCTATGGAAGACCAGACAGGGTTCAACCACCATGGCAGCTTGCAACTTATATACTCTTCTTGCAGATGCTGGAGCAATGCTAACAGTTTTCTATGTAATGAACCTTAAATCTGCTTGTTGTGCATGTTAAAATGGAGATGTGATTAACATTTCCAGCAAAAAGGTAAGATCCGAGGAAGGCTCCACATCCTTTCAGAAGTTATTTTACTAAAAACACTGAAGGAAGTAGAAGATCCATGAGCAGACATGCTAAAATGACAGCAAGATGTGCCTTGGCACACGAGTATGAAAGGCAAGAAGTTAGTAACTCTCACAAATATTTGAGCAACAGTGGTGCATAAAACCTGAAATGGCCCTGGTTATTGGCTAGACACCAACTAGAAACCTCTTCCACTTGTCAATGTAAGACTTTCTAGTAGCAGGTTTTCTTGCCTCCTTTAGTACATGTTGCACATCCTCTGAAAAGAAGTGCCTAAAATATATTAGAATTTAATTATCCAGGCATTTCATTATGTTTGAGACTGGGGTTTCATGTGAGCATGTTCAGTTTGTGAAGAAGTTTGTTGTAATTACCCTCGGTAAATTCCACAAGAACAAACCAATGTTGCCTGGGCCAAAAGGGGGTTATCAATTTCTTTTGGAGACTCCTCCAAAATCTGCAGAATTAACCCTGGAAGCCAGTGGAAAGGGTAGAAATGCATAAAGGAACATTGCCATCCAAGACAGTGGAAAACTATCAGTTTTCCAGGCCTGTTTGCCCAGAGTCCTGGAGCAGAATCTGAGTTAGTTGTTTTGAAAGGATGCAAATATACTGACTTGAGGTACTCCCTCAAAACTGGATCAATTCCTGTAAGACACCCTTACTCAATTTCCATTTGGGAGGGTATGCAATGGTTCATAGGTTGGTACTAGGCTATCAGCCCTAGGGCCTATGCAAGCCCAGCCATAACAATTCCCTGGATATTTCTTCCCACAATATTTACTTCTCTGGGCCCCTGTCTAGCAGGGCGACTGACATGATCCCCGGGGTGAATATAGGTTCATAGGTTGGTACTAGGCTATCATAAATAGATTAGTACTAGGCTAACTACCCTTGTGAGCCATTTTTTTAAGCCTAGCCAATTATCCCTTGTGAGACTCAAACCCTGGCACCTTGTGTTTGTAAGGCAAACACCTTAACCATTAGGCCACCATCTCAAGTCTGACATAGTTTTTCTCTGACAGAATGTAAGATACTTGGAGCATTACACTGCTGAAGAGCTAACTTCCCAAGTGATCAAAGACAGTCCGTATACAGTAAGATCCTGTTTCCTCATGCTTGCTGATGTGTCACATCACTGTGGTAGTGGTATCTGTAACCACCTGGAAAGGTCCTGAAGATCACAGACAACGCAGATATTTTAAGGTATGGATTACAGCCAGCACTTCTTAATACAGGGAAAGCATACAGAAAGTCCTGTCCAACAGAAGGCGGCATCTGTCTTCACACCCCTCTCTCCATTTTAATAATTTACATGTTTTCCTCTGTCTGAAGAATCTCATAGAACTCGCACTTTCACCCACATCAAGACCATCTCCCAAGCAAAACTTGAAGCATCTGTAGTTATGGACTGACTTGGAAGTTAAGAAAAGGGACACCTGTCTTTGCTTGTATTTGTCATCTCTACCAGTGCAGTTCCTTTTTTTTTCGAATCCCAAAACTAGCATCTGAAAATCCAGAAGATGCAATTGTGGAATCCATTTGTTTTTTTAGATACCACTGAATCTCTCGTGTAACCTGGTGAGAGGAATCATAAGAATCTGAGAACCCCAGAATCCTGAAAAACTCTCAGACTGAAGTCTGACGTGAAAATGAGAAGATGAGGAAACTTTCAGATAAAAATTTACCTTCTCCTACATCGAAAAGGCATCCTCGAAGACATTCCTTTGTGACAGGTCAAGGAAAATTTCTGAATATTTATCTGGAAGTCCAGATTGGTCAAAAAAATAAATGAAACCTATGTTAAGGACTCCTGACATCTGGCAGAAAATTCTGTAAAGATAAATTGTCTAAATAAGGAAAATCTTGAATGCCATTCATTCTGCCATGAGCTAACCACTTTGGAAACGCAAGTAGAGCAGTAGATAACCCAAAAGAAAATGTAAAGAACTGATGGTGTCCCGCAGAAACACAAAATCTGAGAAATGCCCTGTAACTTTAGCTATGGGAATGTGATAGCATGCATCTTTTAGGTCCAAAGCTACCACAAAGTTTCCCTGGGGAATGAAAAGTAACAGAAAGAAGGGTTAAACATCTTGACTTTTGGAGCTTCCATATACAAATTTAAAAAGGAAAGATTAGAAACTGGCTCCAAGAAGACTCTCTCTCTTTGGTATCAGAAACATTCTAATAGAAGCCTTGCCTCTCTGATTTAATGCCATTGGTTCTATGATTATCAGAGTGAGCAAGTGCTTAAGAACCCGAGGAAAACAATCTGTTTGGTTCACAGGGTGAAAAATAACTAAAGAATTCCCCTGACAGGTTTTTATATCCAGTGCAAAGTTTATCCCCCCTGAACCACCTTTAACATCTATTACTCTGTCATAATCTGGTGCTAAAGAGGAAAGTATAGAGCCAGCTATTCATAGGTTGATACAAGGCAATCTGCCCTAGGGCATTTATAAGCCTAGCCAGAGTATGTTTGGCTTTCACCACCCTTTTAGATTAGTTGACCGTGCTTCTGTATAGTAGGGTCACAGAAGGTAGCCCTTTTAAGGTTTGTTTACTGTACCTCTGTCAAGCAGTGACACAGAAGAGATCCCAGGGGTAAACGTACGATCTCCCATCCATTCGTCAAGATTTCTCTTGAAGAGGGTCAGTGAGGGGTTCTGCCTGACATGGATTGGGATTTTGTTCCAGAGTGAGGGGAGCCCTCTGGGATATGAATCTGTCCCTCCAGCATGTCCTATTTATTTCTGTGCTGAGGTTCAGGTCCCTGGAGCGCGTAGCTCTAAGAGATTTAGATTTCCTGAGGTGAAGCATGTCCACTAATTCTGGGTTGGACATGGCTTTATACGTCAGACACAGATCGCCTCTGAGTAGGCGGTACGCAACTGAGTAGAGCTTGAGTTTCTTTAGCCGAACTGCATAGGGTATCTGTTTGAGCCCCTTGATCCTCTTGGTGAGATACTTTTGGGGTCTTTCCAGTTGCTGAAGGTGTCGGGTAAGGTACATCCCAAATGGGGCATTGTACTCAATTATGGGCCTGATAAGTAATGAGTAGAGGGGCACAATGACCTCTCTTGATCTAGATGTGAACCCTTTCATGATAAGGTGGGCTATTATTGAAGGTCTTTCTAGCCACTTTGGCAACGCGATTGTCAAAGGAGAGATTGCTATCTACTTGGGTCCCCAAGTCCCTACTTACTTCTTACGTACTTAATGGATTACCACCTATGTGGTAATTTGTGGGCACTTTGTTTTTTCCAAAGGGGAAGACTATGCACATTGACTATGCCATGGCTCTGGCACTAGTTATCCGTCTCTGTGAGACCCTTTTGGAGGATGCTTGTGTCAGTTTGAAAGTCGATTATAGCACCCAGTTTGCAGTCATCTGCGAACTTGGTCAGCCATAGTCCACCCGTGTTAGCCTGCACCTCGGAGAAATATATACTGAACAAGAGAGGTCCCAGGACTGAGCCTTGTGGGACACCACTTGTAACTGGTTTAGAGTCTGACATGGCACCTGCTATTCTGACCATGTGGGTTCTATCCCCGAGCCAGGTTTGCAACCCATCTTGTGACATAGGGGTTGATATTTAAGCTGGTGAGCTTATTTATGATGCCCGAGTGGGGTAGTGTGTCAAAGGCCTTCGCGAGGTCCAGGTAGGCTGTCTGGACTACCTTCCCTTCATCTATGGCTTTGGTAACTGTTTCAAAGAAAGTCGACCAGGTTCAAGAGGCAAGATCTGCCCTTAACGAAGCCGAATTGGGTAGGATCCAGTGACTGGAGGCTCCCAATGTCTGTTTATGATTTCCATGATGATACGTTCCTTAGCTTTGCAGACCAGGCTAGTCAGGCTTATAGGGCGATAGTTTCCGGGGTCTGTTGTGGCACCACCTTTGTGGAGTGGGATCATTTTTGCTGTACGCCATTCCTTGGGAACATATCCTGTAGTCAGGCTGAGAGACAGCAGTGACTTTATATGAGGGTTTAGTTCTTCTTGGAGCTCGTGTAAGATGCAGCCTGGGACACCGTCTGTTCCCTTGATGCTGTGTTTTTAGCTTTGGAGAGGGTAGCTCTCACCTGTGCATCTGTGATCTCAGGAAGGCTACACTCTGTTGGGATAGACATTTGCTCTTTTGGGGGTGGGGGGTGGAAGGGGGGGTTGCACTGAACCTTTCTGCCAGGATGTTGGCAATGTCTGTGGGTTCAGTGAATTTTTTGTCATTTTGCACCAACTCAGAGCATATCTGGGAGTTGCCTCCCAAGTTTCTGACATAACTAAAGAAGGCCTTGTGATTATCTTTAATGTCTTGTGCAATTTTTCTTTCAAAGCTGGTCTTAGAAGATTTTATGAGGGATCTTAGTTTCTTGCTAATACTGATCAGTGAAGCCTTCCCTTTTTGGGATTTTGCTCTGTCACGTAGTCGCTTTCTCCTTCTGTTGTAGAGCTTATTTATGGCCGGGGTCCACCAGACAGGTCTCCTGCCTTTGGAGGAGTGAGTCTTGGTTTTATTTGGGATAGCATGCTCCATGCATTCCTGTAGGTGTCCATAGAATGCTTTTGTAAAGGATTCTGCATTTTGGGCCGTATTGTCCACTGGCCCGGGGGCTTTGAAGGATTCCACCTCAGTTTTGAGAAGTGTGAAGTTTGCTTTTGAGAAGTTCTTTACCGTGGTTTCCTTGGCTAGGGGTGGGGACGGAATATGGATGTCCAGTGAGATTTGTTTATGGTCTGATCTTACCAATAAGGGGTATACCTCTGGTGTGGAACACAGAGACCCCATGTTGGCGATGACCAGATCCAGTATGTTTTCTCCTCTTGTGGGAGTGGTGACCAGTTGTTCCATAGCATTGGAATTTATAAATTCTAGGAACCGTTAGGCGAGGGTATTTGGGCTTGAGTAGTTTTCCCAATCGATGTTTGGGTAGTTGAAGTCACCCAATATAATAGTGTTTGGAGAGACCTTCATATTCTCCAGTGTTTTCAGGAAAGCAGAGTGAGGTTCCTGCATTTGGGAGGGTGGTCTGTAGCAGGCTACAAACTGAAAGGCAACTTTGCCCACTGTTTGTTGCACATGGATGGTCTCCAAAGCTTTGTGCAGTGCCACTAGCCTGGAGGTGTGGGTATCTTTGATAAATATGGATACTCCCCCTCCTTTTGTGGTTCGGTACGAGTTTTGGGGCCGGAAAGCATGGTATGAAGTATAGCCTGGCAGTGCTGGGGTGCTCTCGGGAGCCTTGAACCAGGTTTCTGTTACTGCACAGATATCGATATTCTCCATACTGAGGAGAGTCTTGAGTGCGTGCATCTTGAGGTTTAAACTTCTGGTATTGAGCATCATTACCCTTAGTTTTTTTTTCTTTGTGTTGTCTATGAGGCTGGGTTTGTCTTTTGAGCCTTGCCTAAAAAAGGAACTATGGGGGAGGCAAGAGCCTTAGTCAGTATTCGAAAACCCAGGGGTGACAGGTGCAAGCCGTCCCTAGCGAAGCAATGTGGCTTGTCGAGCATGTCATCCCAGGCTGACAGACACTGGATCCCCTTTGAATGACACCAATACTTTAGCCAATTGTTAAAATTGATCATTTTGTCTTTATACTGTGGCATCATTCTTGGTGAGGGTAAGATGCTACTCAAGGTCAGGGTCATACCGGCCTGGGCTACATGATCAAAGAGCTTCTGTACGTCTTTTTTCATGTAGTCCAGGGAGATATGTCTCAGGTCATTCACACCAGCGTGGACAATGACAGAGTTATACTTGCACTTGCTTTGGAGTGACCCGAGTGCTTGTGTTATGTGGCGGATCCTGGCACCCGACAGGCAGCTTACAGTGACCTTCTTCTTGTTCAGCCTGGTGAGTGGGACGTCAGTGTGTCTGACAATAGAGTCACCTATTAAAAGTGTATTAGATGTGTTGTTCAGCCTTCAGGGCTGTGACTGTGTGGCACACTGACTTTGTGAGCTATGTGCTACGTGGATATTGTTTCGTGGTAGGTGTTGCTTGGATGTCTGCTTTGGAGGTATCTGCTGCTTAGGCAGATTTTTATTAAGAGCCTCAGAGTATGTTTTTGTGTGTTTATGTGTTTGGTTTGCTGATGCGATAGGTCTACGTGAGACTGGATTTGTGGTGTGTATGGTTACCTTCTCCTCCTGACAGGCTGTGCCAGTACTGGGTTGAGAGAGCTTAGCTTCCAGTTTGGCTATATAGTTGCATCTCTCACATATATTTGAGCTTATTAGGAGGAGGAGAGGGTGGTCTGTATACATAAGGCAGTTGTAACATTGCCTCAAGATTCCCAGATTCACCAGCTGGACTGGAGAGTAAACTCGAAACTGACCTTTGGACATGCCTGAATAATATAGGGAATTACTTACTGACTGATCAGAAAGAACCAATACGGAGCAAGTGCTTTGAAGGAGTATAAGAGGATGTAGTGCTTTAGTTTGTGTTTACCTATGAGATTACTTATACGAGCAAGTGCAGGGCTTTAGAATGAGAACAGAGTGCTTAATTTGAGATTTAGAGCAGTTTAAATGAAAAAGTGAAGAGTAGACTTTGTGGAGCCAGGAATAGTTTAAGCGGCGCTGCCCGACAGGTTTTGGGACTGGTTTTGAAAGATTGGGACAGGAGGGGAGGGTGAGGGCGAAAGAATGCTAGCATAGATATTCTGAAGTTGCAGACTATGCCTTTTCATACAGAATCCTTGATTCTTGTTATTCCCCTCCTGACATCTCAGTCTCTCAAACTGCCTGTACAAAACAATGTGCCTGATAATTCTATAAGCCAAAACTGAAAAAAAACCTCTTAGCATATCTGTCCAAAACCTTCCCATACTTGTCCACTGGGGATGGTTTGGATAACATTAGCAGCCTGTTGATACAGCTGCAGAGCCCGACCTAAGATGAGAGAAAGTACAGTTTTGTACCTACCATAAATGTAGATGTCCGAGAGGTATGCATCTGCAGTCCTAACATATGGGTTGTCCTGCCTCAGGCAGCCCTTCGTTCGGCCGGATTCCAAAGTCTGGGTCTGGCCTCGGCTGATGTCGCACTTCACCAGACGTCATAGCTGCAGTGAATTGGGTATAAAGGCATCAGCCGACGCCATTTTCCTCAGTGTTTCTTGCCCCAGATGCCAGGTGCCCTCTAGGAAGGCTAAATTTGGATAAATGCAAAAGATTCCAAATAGTAGAGAGCAAACAATATAAACATGTATGTACATATATACAAACAAATACACCATAACAGATTCCCCCAGCTAGCTACAAGATGGGCAAATACCCTAGGAGTACCACAGAGGGGAAGGAGGGTGGGTAATCCTGACTGCAGATGCATACCTCTCGGACATCTACATTTATGGTAGGTACAAAACTGTACTATGTCCTTCAAGGATGCATCTGCAGTCCTAACATATGGGTAGAATACCATAGCCAAACTGGGGGAGGAGGCACTAAGGTGATTATGGTGTAGTTAAGATCCCTTGCAAAACAGCAGTTGCAAAACCTGCTCGGGATCTGGAGTATAAAGGTAGATTATAATGCTTGGCAAATGTATGCACGGAGCTCCAAGTAGCAGCTTCTAAAATGTCTTTGGTAGGCACTCCTCGTAGGAAAGCTGTAGTAGTGGCTGTAGCCCTTGTGGAGTGAGGTCTGATGTTTTCTGGAGTTGCCTTTCCATGAAAAGAGTAACAAAATCTAATGCAATTTCCTATCCATTTTGAGATTGTCTGTTTTGAAATTGCTTTTCCTTCCATTCCTGTTGCATATGCTACCAGAAGCTGGTCAGTTTTTCTGTTGGTCTCGGTTCTGTCCAGATAGTAGCGCAATTGCCTGTGCACATCCAGGGTATGTAGTAATCTTTCCCCCCTGTTCTGTGGGTTGGGGAAGAATGCTGGTAGGTGGATTGCTTGGTTCAATGATACCCTGGAGACCACCTTTGGCATAAAAGTAGGGTTGGTTCTCAAGGACACTCTATCCTGATGGAAGCTAAGGAAGGGCTGTACTGCCATTAATGCCTGTAATTCCGAAACCCTTCTTGCTGAAGTGATTGCAAGCAGGAAAGCAGTTTTCCAAGATAAGAACTGTAATTCTGCTGTTGCTACTGGCTCGAAAGGGGGAAGTGTTAACTTTTCCAGCACAAAGTTAAGGTCCCATGTAGGCAAAGGTGGCTTCCTTGGAGGCTTTACATTTTTAATTCCTCTCAGAAACTGCCTGAGTAGAGGATGAGAGAAGACTGGAGGATCCATGTTGTATTTTGCTGAAATTGCTGATGCATGAATCTTGATGGAGGAGTAAGACAGGCCATTGTGGAATAGTTCTGCTAAGTATTCCAGGATGTTAGCTAAGTTTGCTAATGATACATTTTCTCCTTTTGCTGCACTCCAAATGAGGTATCTTTTCCATTTGGCTGAATAAGTCTTCCTTGTGGAGGGTCTGCGAGCCTCCAGGATAATGTCCTTAACCCTCTGAGATAAATCTGGGTTATTTTGTCTTATGTAATGTTCCAGGCAGCTAGCTGCAGTGTGCTCAAGTTTGGATGTAGGATCTTGTAGTTGTTCTGTGTTAGCAGTAAAGGAACTAGAGGTAGAGGCCATGCGTGTGTCCGAGACATACTCCTCAGTAGCGGGTACCAATGCTGCCTCGGCCAGTCTGGAGCTATCAGGATGATCCTTGGGTGATCTTCTTTGATCTTCAGTAGCACTTTGTGCATCAAAGGAAGAGGTGGGAATGCATACGCTGTCAGGTTTTCCCAACTGAAGGATAGGAGTCCACCTTCCAAGCAAGAGGGTGGTATGTCCTTGTGCAGAATTTCCTCAATTGGTGGTTGTGTGGGGATGCGAACAGGTCTATTTCTGGTAGTCCCCATTTCTTTGTAATGGTTTTGAAGATGTCTGGATGCAGCATCCATTCGTGGGCATCCGTGGTAGTTCTGCTTAAAGTGTCTGCTAGTATATTTTCTTTTCCTGGCACGAATATTGCCTGGAGTTGAATGTTGAGGTTCAGGGCCACATTCCACAGGTCCATTGCCATCCGGCATAGAGGATATGAGTGTGTTCCTCCCTGTTTGTTGATGTACCACATGACTGTGGTGTTGTCCGTCCTTATAAGCAAATGACCCTGTTGAAGAAAAGGTCTGAATGTCTGTAGTGCCTGTTTCACTGCCAGCATCTCTTTTAGATTTATGTGAAGGTTCAGCTGGTCTTGTGTCCATAGGCCTTGTATACACTTGTCCACCATGTGTGCAACCTAAACCTAGGTCTGAGGCGTCCGTGGTGATAGTCTGGCTTGGTTGAGGTTTGTGGAAAGGCAGTCCTCTGTTCATCTGACAGGCCTGAGCCCACCACAGGAATTCTTGTTTCAGGCATGGGATTATTGGAATCTGGGCTTCTAGACTGTGCTTGTGTTGAGACCATACATTCCTTAGGTACCATTACAACTTCCTCATATGCAGCCTGGCTTGTGGTATCAATATTATGCAGGCTGCCATGTAACCCAGGGCTTGCAGGACTTTCCTTGCTGTAAGCTGGTTCTGTGTTGTTAATGCCATGAAATAGAGTGGTAGTTGCTTTTGCTTTTCTGCTGTGAGAAATGCCATCTGATTTGATGTGTCCAGTTCTGCACCCAAGAATGTTATCCTTTGGGATGGTACCAGCCTTGACTTTTTCATGTTGACTGTGTATCCCAGGGCTTGCAGTAGTTGTATAACCTTTTCCAAATCTTTTGTTAATTTGGTCTTGTTGTCCGCTTGTATTAGGCAGTCGTCCAGGTATGGGTAAATCTGAATTCCCTGAAGCCTGCAATGAGCAATTACTGATGCCAGACATTTTGTGAATACTCTGGGCGCAGTAGATAAGCCAAAGGGCAATGCTGAGAATTGATAATGCTCTGATCCTGCAAGAAATCTGAGGTATCTTCTGCAATCTGGTCATATAGGGACGTGCAGGTATGCTTCCTTGAGATCTAGAGTCACCAGCCAAGACTCCTTGCCCAGCATGGGAAGAAGTTGCTGTAGGGTCAGCATTTTGAATTTTGGAACAATGAGATATGTGTTCAGAGCGGACAGGTCGAGAATAGGTCTCCATTGGTTTTCTTTTCTTGGTACCAGGAAAAGTCTGGAGTAAAATCCTTGCCCTTGTTCCATGGGAGGTACCTTTTCTATAGCTCTCATCCTTAGTAGGTGGTTGATTTGTTCTAGAGCGTTTGTTTTTTGGTTTGGTGGTAGGTTTGGCATTCCTCTCTTTTTTGGTAGAGTGTGGAAGTGAAACCTGGAGCCTTTGTCTATGGTCTGTAAAATCCATTTGTCTCCTGTAATGTAATGCCAGTTTACGGAAAATAAGGCTAGCTTTCCGCCTAAGGGTGCTTCCAGTTGTTTCCTGGTAGGCGGTATCAGAGTCAAGTCATTGTGTCTGTCCTGTGGAAGTGGTCGTAGCTGGATCTGTGGCAATACTTCTCTGGTTGTTAGGCTGCCACTGATGTCCCCTGTAGGCACCTCTGGATTGACCTCTGCCTCTTGGGCGCCTATTTCTGCCTCTCTGTGCTCTGGAGGTGTCTGGAAAGGACCAATTCTTCAAAGGCCAATTTCTACTAAACCTTGGAGGCTGGACCTGTAAGAAATCCTTGACTGTTTGGACAGATTTTGCTTTTTCTTCCACCTTCTTTAGCACTTGCTGTGCAGGGGAACCAAACAAACTTTGTTTCTCCGTGGGAGCATCTAGGAGTTTTGACTTTACATGGTCTGGTAAGGATTGTTCTTTTAACCATGCATGCCTTCTAATCACTGTTCCAGTCATAGCTGATCTAAAGGAAGCCTCCAGTGCATCATAGCCGCATTTTAAGGAATGATTACTGACCTGTTGAGTGTTATGTACCAAATCCTGAAGGGCCTTACGGTCTATAGTTTCAGGAGAGGACAGTTTTTTATTTAGCTGGTCTAACAAAAATTCCTGATACTGAATCATGTGGAATTGACAGTTTAAGGCCCTAGCCGAAAGAGTAGCAGAAGTATAAACTTTTTTACCCCATCTCTCTAGTGCTCTAGATTCTCTTTCAGAGGGGAGGGGGTTTCTGGCAGAGGCAGCTGCTACAGCTTTGGGGCCCTGTGAAATGGTTTCAGGATCTGCAATAGGAGCCTTATACAAGTGTGAGTGAGTATCCCGGACCCTGTAATATCTATCGGGCTTGGCAGGGGCCGGGGGAAGAGAGTCCGGGGCAGTACAAGCATCATTATATGCATCATCAACAACTGTTAGTACTGGAGGAATGGCTAAAGGCCTATGCTGTGGTAAATGTAAAAAGGTCCTTAGTCTTTTCCTTGAATCTGAAAAATCCTGGCCCTGCCATTGAAAATGCTCTCTCATAGCATGCAAGGTTTCCCCAAAAGAAAATTCCTCAGGAGGAGAGGCAGAAGGAATGGAGTCTTCTGCATCAGAATCCTCATAAGGGGAATATGGGCCTTCTGGAGGTTCTGAGTTTTCTGAATCATCCGAGGAATAGTCTGTAGAAACTGGATCGGGGGGGCTCTGCTCTGGAGGGGGTTGAGAGGCCCTGTCAGGGTGAGGTTGGGATCCCCTGATCAAAGAAATGAGATCCTCAGCCAGGCTGAGCATTTGGGAACTAGAGGTAGGCCTGTGTGAGGGGGTTTTAGCAGACAAGGCCTTAGAAGATTTAGCTGCTTTAGCCCTAGCAAAGGCCTTGATAGACATAGATGCAGGGGGCCTAGCAGCTCCACATGCAGGAGTAGATATGTCTAAAGGAATAGTATCTGATAAATCCTGGGTACCTGCAACAGCAGTGGAAATTTCAGTAGCAGATTCAGCCATGCTGTGTGAGGCCTCGGCTATAGGAGGCATGCTTTCGGCCGAAGGAAGAACCGTGGACTCGGTTTCAGCCGAAACAGAGACACTCGCGGTTGGCTTAACCGTGGTTTCGGCCGAAACCGCAGACCGCGAGTGTCGGTCCTTTTCCTTACGCTTTTTAACTAACTGAGAAGTCGGAGTCTCCGACGGCATTTTGTAAGCAAAAGCGGGACCAAAAAACTCCGACCAACGTCTAAGTGTTCGTCGGTTGAAGGAAGCACAGGCTAGACAAGCTGCTACGTCGTGGTCTGGGCCTAAGCAAGGAAGGCAGTAAGAGAGTTAAACAATTATTTACTTTTTCTGACATCGGCTGAGGCAAGAAAGAGTCCCCAACGGGGTACTTAGCTTTTTAGAAGTCTTCGGTAGTAGTTATCTCTGGATCTGACCGACCGGCACTTGCGAACCGCTTCTGCTTCGGGCACCGCGCGGCAAGAAAGACTGAGGAAAATGGCGTTGGCTGATGCCTTTATACCCAATTCACTGCAGCTATGACGTTGGGTGAAGTGCGACATCAGCCGAGGCCAGACCCAGACTTTGGAATCCGGCCGACCGAAGGGCTGCCTGAGGCAGGACAACCCATATGTTAGGACTGCAGATGCATCCTTGAAGGACATCAAGTGTTTGTTAGTTTGACAAACTCTGTAAAGCCTATCTGCTTCTTTTGGTGACTGAAAGCTGTGAATCAGGTTAGTTACGGGCAGCATCATATACATCCTTCATGGTAGGCAATACAGGATGAATATGCAAAGAATAAGGTATATTCACTTGTATCATATCATATCCACTCCTTTTTGGCATTTAAATCTATGAATTCAAGGGCAATGCCAATAGTCTCTGGATGACTTTGCAGATGATTGCAAATTAGGATCGGTCACCGAATCCCACAATGACACAAATGTTCTACTGGAAGGGCTGACACAAACAACTGGTGTCAGAGCCATAAATGCCAAGAAATGCATAATAGTATCCTTTGCAAATTCATCCACCTCTGATAACTATCATATTGACAACACACCCCTTGGAGTTGGCCCAGTAGTCAGAGCTTTACGAAAACGCACAGACAGTAATCTAGCCTTTGACCATCACGTCTACAGTAGTGAGGAAATCATTCTATGTTGTGTAACTTATAAAGAAAGGTATGCCATCTAGATCCTTGGAAGTCATTATTCCACTGTATTCAGCATTCATCAGACCTTTCATTGAGTACAATGCTCCCCTTTCATATGTACCTCACCAGGCACATCCAACAACTGGAACGTCCACAGAGGTTCTTCACTAAAAGAATACAGGGTGTAAGTAAAATGTCCTATTCAGATCGCCTGAAGGCCCTGTAGAATAGTTGTGCAAAATCTTACCATAACCATAGTTGTCCTCCTCTGCCATATTGCAGTACTCTGTACTCTTGCTACTCAAATGTATGTCCAGTCTTCAAAAGTTTGTAGTCACTGCTAGGTGCGTGGGACATCTGACATAGCTAGATGAGAGTGGGCCATAAAAATTATGTCGGCACGTACCAGACATCTGAACTGACAGCCCCAGTCAGACCCCAGTCCCAGGACAAGCTGTGCAAGTCTTGTGCCACTCAAGAAGGGAAAGGAATGTTAACAGGAAGGGCACGAGGGAGGGAAGGAAAGAAGGACATCTATGGTTATGGTAAGATTTTACACAACTATTTTATGCCCTTCTATTCACATGTTGCAGTATTCTGTACTCCTGGATGAGCGCAAAGCTCACTGCAATGAAGAGGGTGGTGGCCTGGAGGAATTCTCTGAATCCATGGAGGAACCCTGGCGAATCCAGCCCTGGATCTAGAGATTTGGTCTAGCTTGTAATGCTTGGGGAATGTGTGGACAGATTTCCAAGTGCCTGCCTCTAGAATGGTGGAAGTGTCCAAACCTTTGAAAAAGGCTCCTGAAGAGGCCATAGCCCTAGTGGAGTGTGCTTTAACTTTGGATCCCAGTGATTTCCCATGGTGTGATTAGCAGAAGGTAATACCCCTAAAATCCTGGCTGACCTTGTCTGTTTTGTTACAGCCTTCCGCACAGTCCTGGAGTGGAAGGAGACAAACAACTGGTCAGACTTCCTGACGCACTTGCTCTTGTGCAGGTAGAACCTAAGCTGTCTGTGCACATCAAGGGAAAGTAAGATTCTCTCACTGTCACTTTGTGGTTGGGCAAAGAAGGTGGGGAGGTAGATGGCTTGGTTTAACGAAAGCTCATTGACCACCTTGGGCATGAAGGATGGATTAGTCTTAAGGGTTACCCTGTCTTTGTGGAGTATGAGGAAAAGGAGGCCATGATACCTTGTAACTCAGACACTCTTCCAGCGGAAGATAAAGCCACAAAGACTACTGTTTTCCATATGCAGTATTACAGAGACACATTGGATGCCGGTTCAAAGGGGGCACCACGAGCTTCTTCCAAACATAATTCAGGTCTCAGAGAGGGGGGTGGTCTTGCTGGGGGGCCTGAGATGCAACACTCTTTTTAAGAACAACTTTGCGGGCAATCTGCAAGTCAGAGAGGGTTCAAGAGGTAGACAAGCTGAAATGGCAGGCAGATGAGCTTTGATGGATGAGTATGCTAATCCTGTCTATAAAAGTTCACACAGATAGGATAGTACTAAAGAGACCTCGCTCTGTAATGGGTCCAACTTTCTCTAAAGGCACCATATGGAGAATATTTTCCACTTGGATACACTGTCTCCTTGTATTAGGTTTCCTGGCCTCCTGCAGGACTGTGAGCATGTCCTCATTGTTTAGGTGTCTGTAAGGGATCAGAATGTTATCACCCACAGAGTAAGGTGTATAAATTGCCAGTGTGGATGGATTAGAGATCTCTTGCCCCGTGTGAGAAGGTCCACTCAGTGGGGTAACTTGTGGTGATTGCCCTTTGCTAAATGCAGAAAGAGGGGGAATCAGTGATGTCTTGGCAAAAAGGGGGTTTACCAACAAGATTTTTGGTCTGTCCAGATGAATCTTCTGTAGGACTTTCTGAAGAGGTTGGGGGGAGGGGATACATACAGAAACATCCTCTTCCAAGATATTGAGAAGGTGTCCATTGCCCTTCCCAGAGGGTTGGGCAGGCTGGTGCAGAAGGAAGGAGGTTGTCTGTTCATGGGGGAGGCAGAAAGATCTATCTGAGGTGCACTCCATCTGTGGACTAGATCCAAGAAAACATCCCTGTGGAACATCCATTCATGGGACTGTGACACGGACGTGCTTATGGTGTCTGCCTGAGAGTTCTGTTCAGAAGGGATGTAAACAGCCTGAAGTATTACTACCGGTTTCATGGCCAGTTCCCACACATGGAGAGCTAGTCTGCATAGCAATTATTTTGTTCCCCAGTTTGTTGACATACCACAGAAGTGTAGTATTGTCCATGCATAGTTTTAGAGAGCCCTGTTTCAGCTTGGGTTAAAAAGCCAAGGCCAGAAGAATTGTTTTCATCTCTCTAACAGTGATGTGCTCCTGTGTACTGGAGTCTGGCCAGGTGCCCTGGACTCTTAAGGGCCCCAAAGTTGCTCTCCACCGCCAGTGTGAGGCATGTGTGTACATTTTCTGCACTGGCAGGGGGACTGAAGAGGTAGGCCCGGATTGTGGCTCACCTGATTCAACCAACATTAAATCTCTTCCTTGAGGCAAGGTAAGAGGGGGATTTTGTACTCCACAGGATGAGAGTACCGAGTCCAAATGGATCTTGGGTACCATTGAAGCTTCCTTAAGTGAAATCTCGCCAATGGTAGCATGGGAATAGTGGAAATCATGTGGCCCAGGAGCCTGATGATCTGCCTGGTAGCAATTTCTTTGGCCTGAAGTACCAAGAGCAGGCACTGTGTTATGTCTTCTACTTTTTGGGGTAGAAGGAAGACCTTCATGATATCTGTCCGAATTTTGCACCCTGGGTAGATTAGTTCCTGAGCTGGGGTCAGGCTCGACTTGGGATAATTTATCTGGAAACCCAGTGCATGCAGGAGGGAGAGGGCTGTCTGCAAGTGCAGCAGGAGTGATTCTTTGCAATCCTCCTGGATGAGCAAGTCATCTAAATAAGGGAAAAATTGGCTCCCTTGAGTCCTGCAGAAGGCTACTACTGGTGCCAGGCACTTGATGAAGACCCTGGGTACTGTGGAGAGACTAAAGGGCAAGGTTGAGAATTGATAATGAGAAAAGGCCACAGAAAAACATAGGTATCTCCAGAATTTGGGGCCTTATGGGAATGTGAAGGTAGGCATCCTTGATTTCAAAAGTGGCCATGAAGCCCTGATGCAAGATTAAAGGGAAGAGAGTTTGCTAAGTGAGCCTACAGAAGGTGGGCACTTGCAAGAAAAGATTTAGGTGGGAGAGGTCAAGGACTGGTTTCCAGGGTCCATCTTTACTTAGGACTAGAAACAGCCTGGAATACAAACTTTTTCCCCTTTCTGTCTGAGACAAGCTGGATGGTGCCCTGGGCCTTGAGGTTGTCCAAAACTGAAAGAGGGAGCCGCTCTTTGGGGGGGCTGAGGGATACCCCTCCCATATGGAGTAGTGATCCATGTCAAAGTAACAGTTTTCTATTATGACTAGGGCCCACCTGTCCATGGTGATGTTTCTCCACACCAGGAGACAGTTAGAGAGCCCTTAATGATAGTGGGAAGGAGGGAGAGGGGGACGGCTTCACGAATGGTAGGTATTCACAGACCACCTGCCCTGTCTTGAAGTCAATGCTTCTGGGCTGGAGGCTGTGTAAGTCTGACAGGAGTGGATTGCTTCCTGGCAGCTTTCCTAGATCTGGAGGGGGAGTGGGAGCAAAGTGCTTCCTGATAAACTGAGTTTCTGACAGGTAGTTTCTATGAAACTTGGGGATAGGAGAGACAAACATATTTAAGGTCTTGTAGCTTCTCCTTTTGTTACAAAGTCTTACACAGCTCTGATACCTTGGTGCCAAAGAGAGCAGAGTTGTCTAAAGGTGCATCTAGCCTTGATGTCATCGGGTAGTGGCTGAAGTCTTAGCCACAAATACCTCCTGAGGACAGAAGCTGATGCAGCAGACCTAGCTGAGGCCTCAGCAGCATCATAGCTGCACCTAATGGAATGTCTAGTGACCTGGGAGGTCAAGGAGATGAGGCTGGACAGTTGAGCTTTAGCCAGGGATGTCAGACAACTGTTTTTTGACTTCTTCTAAAAAAGCTAAGGCATATTAAGACATGTGGGTCTGATAATTGATGGCCCTGAATGCCAGGGTAGAGAAGAGTAGACCTTTTTTCCCCATACATTCCATAACCTTGTTATCTTTGTTAGTAGGGAAGGAGTTGAGATGCTTTGTCTGCAGAGACTGAGATTGTGCCTGGGTCAGCTGCAGGGCATTTCACTAAATTTAGCTGTCTCAGAAAGTCTCTAGAACATGTCAGGCCTGCGGGGAAGCAGGGGGCTGAGAGTCTGGGTTCAAGGAAGCTGCACTAGAAGCATCAAGGAAAGCTGGCAGTACTGCGGGGTAGCTGAAGGAGCAGGGGAATCAAATCTGGAGAAGTTCATAGTACCTTTTCTGTACCTCTGTCATCTCAGATGAATCCCATTTAAAGTGTTCCCTCATTTTAGCAAAGGTGAGACAATCAGCTGGGGAATCTGCTTCAGCAGATTCTTCCTCTGGGGAGGCACAGCCAAGAGGGGAGAGAAGCTGAAAAACATAGGAGAGTGATTCCTCTGAGGAGGACTCAGAGGATTCTTCCTCTTCCACCTGACAGGAGTCTAAGGCTTGGGGACTAGTGCTCAACACAAGGGGAGGGACTGGTGAAGGTACTGAAGCAGCAGGTCTTAAGGCCATGAATGCATTGCAAAGGGTTTGTAAAAAAGCCTGCCAATCTGGATAACTTTCCTCTGGAGGAGAGCTACACTTCCTCTTTTTTTTTTTCTTTTTGAAGGAAGGCCTAGCAGGTGTCTGGGGTCAGAGTCGGCCTGGAGTTGGACGGCAGCACGATGGGGGAGAGAGCCACCCCGTCGGCCGATGGAAGCCAGGGTTCCCCTTCAACGTTGGAAGCAGACATCTGCAGGGCATCCGAGAATGTGCCTTCCGCACAGGGTTCTGCGGCTTCCACGTTGGCACCTGATGTACCCAAATTGGTGGTAACCGATCATTCCTCCAGGCCGACGGCCACAGGATGAACGTCGGGAGGCAGAGGTGCAAGTACAGTTTCAGGCCTTATGGTCTTGGCCTTTTTCCTTGGGTGGCTCGGCAGGCAGATCAGACGGCCCCTCCATGCTTAATGCTAACTGCTTGAGACGATGATTCGCTAAGTATATGCTTAAGGCGTGGAGTCTGGTACACAGAGTTTTCGGGACGAAGGTCTGGCAAATGCAGCAAGCCTTATAGTCATTAGATGGTTCTAAACAAAACAAGCATCTTTATGGGGAATCTGACAGCCAGACTTGCACTTATCCTTTCTGGATGACATGAACAAACACTAGCATGCGGTGACTCAAAACAAAGGGTCTCCAACAGGGTACTTGTATCAAAGATTCTTGATAAGATGGCCGGTACAGCAGAACAGCTGACGATCAACTGGTGGCAGAGAAGTCCTACAGTCTGGTGTGTGCAGGCATCACTTTTATGGCCCACACTTGTCTAGCCACATCAGACATCTCACGCACCTTGCAGTGACTACAAATGTTTGAAGACTGGATGGATGTTAGAATAGCAAAAGGGGAGACCCAAGAGTACAATATACTGCAATATATGAACAGAAGGACATCCCAGTATTCTGTCTCCTACAGGCTAAGGGGATATCTATGCCTGGTATACAGGGCATTGTCAGACCTCACTCTAATGGACCTCCTGCATATCCATAAAACAAACAGCACCAGAATTATTTTAATTATTTTATTTTACATTTGTTGACCGGGATAGCCCGACTGGATACATGTCCATTTTCAGTGGAGGCCCGGGGAGAAAAGCTCCAAGGCATTACTAAAAAATTACAAAGTGATTACATGCTAAGCAATATACAAGTCATTGATAGTTATACAAAACCGATACAAAAAAACTGTTTAGGGTGCTTTATATTATATACATACATACATATATACATATATATATATATATATATATATATATATATATATATATATACACACACACACACATATATATACACACACGCGCGCGTCTATCAGCCTACTGGTACCATAGGAAGTGTATTTCTTCAGTAGATTAATAGAGAGAAAAAACAAAGCAACAGTAAGAGGTATAACAGCCAACAGAGGTGGTCATGAATGAGGTGAATATGGTCAGTTAAGATTAGTGCAAGGGCATAACCATTGTGAGTTTAAGAGGAGTCTTATTTGCTTTTTAAACAGTGGAGTGGATGAAAGGGATGTTAGTTCAGCTGGAAGCTTGTTCCAAATGTTACCAACAGAGTTAGTGAACAGGCAGTCCCCAGACTTGCTGGCTTTTAAGGTAGATACTAGTATCCTATTGGCAGATTGTAGGATTGTTAGGTTTTTGTATGGGCTAATAAGCGTACAGAGAATGGGAGTATATGTGGGATGATGCAGAGTTTTATGAATAATTGTAAGTTGCTGTATAAGAAGCTGACTTTGCAATTCCAGCCAACCTAGTAGTATGAGATTCTGCCAGTGATGGGTTATAAATGGGGATCCAGTGGCAAATCTGGCTATGTTATTATAAGATGTTGCCAATTTATTGATATTGCTTTTGGAGAGGTTTGAATAAATTGGGGAGGCACAGAGAAGGGTGGAAAGTAGATGAGTTTGGACGATAGTAGACCTAGTTGAAGCTGTGAGAAAGGGTTTAAGTCTATAAAGGGAACAGAGTTTTTTATTAACTGATTTAATAGTTAGGTTAACATGTGTGTCAAAGTTAAGATTATTATCAAATGTTATACCTAGAAGTTTGGTAGTTCTGTCGGGAGCTATTTTAGTACCATTGTTGGATGAGATTGTAAAGTTAATAGTAATGGACTTTAGGGTTGGAGTGAATAATAATAGTTTTGTTTTTGGGGGTTAAGGAGGAGACGGCGTTGATGGAACCATTTTTCTACTAAGTTGAATACTGTTTGGGTCTTGGTTTGAAGCTTTGCAGGTGAGGAGGCGCTACATATTAATGTTGAGTCATCAGCGTATTGAATGAATTACCCATTCTAAAGACTTAAAACCTTGCTTTTGATATAAACAGGATCTGCTGGAGAGACAGGTATGCATCCCTGAGACTACCCCACCTCTGGAACAGGGTCTTATCCATGTGAAGCACAGTTCCTCCCTAACCCAATTCAACTGTAGCTTGGACAACTGGATGGGGAACAGGAATTTCATTCCTGGCTTGGCACCTATGTCTCTAATGGACACAGGCAACCTGTAAATGTTTCATCTCCCAAGCTCCTGCTTACACTTATCAAGGGTACCAGAACTTGTCAGAACCCTCACAATAATCTGGGAAAGAGAAAATTCCTCCAAAGGAGGTGGAGAAGTTTTCCTCAATGTCAGGTTTTGGGTTTTGGAATCTGTGGGAGAGGAAGCCCCGTTCCTGTCTATATCAGAATCCTACAGCATATGTCTTCCTCAGGAATACAGTGACTGACCTAATTTACAGTTACTGAATTCTATCTACCAGGATTGACTGCCTGTAACATTTCTTTTGGTCAAGGTAAGAAAATATTTTTTTCTTATAGATACCATGTCTTATGATGAACAATATTTAACTTTTTTTCCCCTCTTTACAGAAAGCTCCAGTGGCCCAGTTAGAGATGAAATTTCTGCTCCAACAAGAGTTCTCTTCCTGAGAAACATCCACCAGCATCCCCCAACTATGTCCTCATGCTAAAGTAAAGATGGTTCTCTTATGACTGCAATGAACACTAGAACAGACAAAGAGGACATGGCTGACCACCAGTTCATGGTGGCTGAAAGAACTACACCAGAGGAAGCCAAACAGGCAAGTGAGTGGTCTGAAGTATTATTACTGGCCACTACAGTCACTCACCACCAGAATCAACAAGGACTCTATGGTAAGTTTTTTTTCTTTCTTTCTAGGAACAACAAAAGCTGGACCAGCATGAGTAGAGTTAAGTAAAGAATCCACGCTATGACCAAGAAAAACACTTACCCACACAAAATTTGTTCAAATACTAAAAATCTTCACAAAAGCAACATATTTCCTCACAAAATAACCCCCCCCCAAATTAGCCAAAGCTAAACTAGCTGAATGATAGGAGACTGCTGATACTGACAAAATAAGTTTTCTACAAATGCTACAACTGTTAAAACATTTTTACACACACAAAATATACATATATTAAATATTACAAATTACATTTTCTGAGTAGATAGGCTCTACATAAGGGATTTATCTGAAGAAAATAGGAGGTGACATGGTGGTTGATCCTTTGAGCTGCACAAGATAACACGAAAGTACTGAACATTTTCCACTCTGACTGCTGACATTCCCTTTTCAGGGCTGATCAATCAGCAGTCAGAGTGCATGCGTGAGAGGGAGCGAGAGCTTTTGGAAGCCGGATGGTGGTTGCGCCTTGGGCAAGGCAACTCATACAGCCTAAATGCTACTGCTATGACAGACATCTCAAAATCCATTCACTTGGGTCTAGGATGTACTGTATATTGCACAGGTTACCTGCTAAAGTGGTGCCTTGCCCTGGGATTTAAGAGGCCACTGGTGACAGTCACATTTCCTGGGCTAGCTGCAAGAGTTCCACTATAAGCCAGTAAAGAAAAGAGTGGGTACCCCTTTGTTTGTTTACATACCAAATGACTGTCATGTTGTCTTGTCAGGATATTTATGGGTTTTACAATTTCATTCTGTCTGAGTGCCATTGTGGCTAGAATGACTGCTACAATTTCCTTCATGTTTATGTTGTTTTGACATGTACCTGTTCCATGTCCCCCACACACTCATTTCCCAAGTGTTCCCCCAGGTTAAATCTGAACTGTCCATGGTGTATCTCCTGATTTCTGAATGAAATTCCCTGGTTTTCCATGATGCTCTCCTCCCACAACAATATCTCCTTTTCTAGGCAAAGGGGGAGTATGATGGCAATTTCCACAGTGTGTTCATGCTGAGGCTAGCTGTTTTAGGCATCACTTTAACTTCCTCATATGGAATTTTGCTGCAGAAGCCATCATGATGCAAGATGAAATATATCTTAGAAGCCTGAGAAAATCTCTGGTTGAGGTGGCTTTCTGATGCAAATGTGTCTGAAAGTAACTTGAGTGTGAGAGGATCTTGTCTTGGGCTAGGAAGGCTTTCTGTTGAAGAGCTGAGGTCTACCACAAAAAGGTGATGTGTAGCATGGCAGAAATTGGAATTTTAGAGACTGAGGGTTAGCCAACCTTCTGAAAGCATTCCACAGTGGTTTACATGGCTCTGTGGTGATCTTCTAGAGATGCTGCTTGTATCAGGCATCATCCAGATAAGGACAAATGAGTACCTTTCTTTGGTCATGCAACAGGCAATGACTGGTGACAGATGGATGAAAACTCTGGGTACAGTAGATAAGCCAAATGGTAAGGTGCAGAACTGAAAGTGGGAATCCCCTGCCCTGAAGCATAGGAATTTCCATGTTCATGTGCAGTAGAAATTTGAAGGCAGGCATCTTTGAAGTCCAAAGTTACCATCCATACACTTCAACATGATGAGAGGCAGTAGTCTGTGAAGGGTAAGCACTCTGAACTTGGGTACCACTGGAAATTTGTTTAGCCTGAAAAGGTGTAATATGGGTCCCCATAATCAATCCTTTCTGGGAACCAGTGTCTTGAACAGAACCGTGCAACTCCTCTCTTGGAGAAACAAGCTGAATGCATCCCCGACATTGAATGCTCTGTATCTGAATAGGAATAAGGCATCTTTGTTGTTGTTTGGACCATATATATTCTTAAAAAAAGGAGGAATCCTCCAAAGTTGCCAGGAGTAGGCTTTCCTTGTGGTCTGTAGGCACCCACTTGTACTGTGTTATTTGTTCCAGGCTGATGAAAAGGAAACCCACTAGTTTCTTGGTCCCTACTGGTTGCTTAGCCCCCCCCCCCCAATCCAGGTCTAGGGCAAAAGTCAAGTTGCCATTTTCTATGGAACTGGTCATCGCCACCCCCCCGCATGCTTAGATTTGTTAGGTTTGTGGGTAAAATGCAAAGACTTGGCAGGATCATTTCTGTTGCAACTAGATGGTGGGGAAAAACAGCTTCTTGACAGACTTGTCTTCCCCTTTCTATCCAGTCTCTGAAACACTTTCTTTACAGAGGAACCAAAGAGAAAATCCTTTTTTCAAGGGCTACATTAAGGAGTTCAGCTTTAACATGCTTGGAAAGGGGTTAATTCCTCAGCCAGTCATGTCTGCGAATCATAAACCCTGTAGCAGCTGCCCTGCATGATGTATATAAAGTAATGCATTCAGATTTAATGGCTGTCTAGACACCTGGAGGCTAATACTGCACAAATCCTAGACGTCCCTCTTCTGGCTTTTATCTTAAAACCTCTCTAGACTGGCTTTAGTCTGCTCCAGCACTGACTCAAGGTACTTCAATATGTGGAAGAACAGGGCAAACATTCTTTGTATAGAACTCTTATGGCCAGGATAGCTGAAGTGTATGTTTTCTTGACAAATCAGTCTTGGTGCCTATTTTTCCTAACATTTGGAAAGGTGTTCTTGGATGCAAGCCATGCATTTCCCTTGGGGGCCAACACAGAAATCACAGTTTGGTCCCCCAGCGAATTCTTATAAAAATGCTTATGGATGGAAAGCAAACTACAGAAGTGGACTGGCTTTCTTGGAAGAGTGAACAGGGAATCCATTTGCAAAGATATGCCTTATAACACACAGCATTCAAACTTTATTGGACTGGAGGAATCACCAATGTATAGGTTCATGCAACCTCAGAAACTCTCTGCACATGGTCTGAGCCTGAGACAACTCTCTACTTCCAACTGAAGCATTCCTTTCTTCTTTAAAGAGTGCCCTTAAAAGAAAAATCCTCAGCTGGTGAAGGTGATGACAAACTGTCTTCAGAATTTTAGTCAAGGTATTGGCAAGACAGTAAGTGATCCACATAAATCAGTTTCTCCTCATCAGAATCAGAAATCAGAGTCCCTCTGTAGGGAGATGTCCCTTTTTCTTTTGCCAGAGGAAGTCCATGCCACAGGTTCCCTTTCTAGGAAAGGCTGCTTGGATTTCAAGGACTCTCTGAAATCCTGCTCCAGGCTGCCAAGGTATTGTAGAATGACTTGGGCTATGGAAGCCAGTGACCCAGACGGTGGAGGCTGGGGCAACCACGGATGTTGCTCTGACTTGAAAGGCTTGGGTCTAGCAGACATTGCCCCAGTCTAGCCCCCAGAAAGATCTTCCCTGATTACCACAGATAGGATTCCACTCTCTCCCTCAGGAATCAGACTTATGAGCTTCAGAAGCCGGAGTCTGCAAAATGGCCACGGACAAACTAATGCTCACCTGGTTCAAGCTTGTAAAGACCTGTAAGGAGCTAAAGACAAGGCAGTGTCGACTGGGTAGTACCAGCGGATTTGGGTCCACTATTTAGTATAGGGGCAGTGAATGCTTGTCTGAATCAAACATTTTGAACAGAGGTGGGGAGTCTGACAATGAGTGTTGTCGGTCTCTTTGATATTCTTCTAAAAAACTGCTTCTCTGACTTTTATCAGAAGGTCGGCCTTTGGGCACCATGTGCATAGGCCTAACACTAACTTTCCAAAACTATATACTGATGTCATCTGTTCTATGCTTAATAGCTCTATTATTAAAGGAGGCACTAATCTGACAATTAGGGATGTTGTTCTTGGCAACTAGGGAGAACAGATAGCAAAAATTAAGGTTCCTGTGCAGAACTTCTTTTCCACACCCAGGGCAGCTAATGACCATGCATCAGAACACAACTTGCAATAAAAACAGTAAGAAAAGTCTCTCCTTAATGGGTTAATTAGCTTCACTGAATCTTTGGTGTCAGGCCTGGATGACAAATTAACGATGCAAATGAAAATCTGCATCAGACTGATATGGCAAGAAAGAAGTGAATACAGTTCCACTGACAACTTCTTAATACCTCTGACATCCTGATGTCGGATAGAGAGAGAGAGAGAAGCCACTGGCTAGGAAATTGTGAGATTCTGTACTATTTAAAACCAATGTGGACTCCAGCAGACAGGAATTCCAAATACTCAGTACTTCAACAATGAATACAACTGAACATTATTGTCACTACTTTTTTTAAAGGTTACACATTCTCTTTTTGGAAACTGAGTTTTGGGATCCTCAAAACCAGGTGACATTTCAATATCTGCATTAAGTAATCTGCTGCTTCCTCTGAAGATTCACTGTTGCTGAATTTTATCACTTCCTCTTTCTCAGTACTCTAGGTTACCCATTTTTCATAAATAATGGTGTTACAACAGTTATTTAGATTCATAGATATTATAAGGTCATTCAGTCTTATGCCCATTAACACCATGCCAGTATCCTCCCTCAGGCTGCATCTCCATTCTCCAAGAGGACCACATCATAAATCCCCGAGTAAATTTGTGGATATCCATCTAGTCATCTAGTTTATGCTTAAAGGAAGCCAGTGAGCACTGCTTAACATACAATGGGTAATTATTCCAGAGGTTTGGGAGCACTGGGTTTTAAACTTGCCCCTTCATTGTGTTATACTTATCTGCTGGTGAAGATTTAAATCATTGACTCTAATACTGGCAGAGATATTGAACTTGCAGCGAATCATTAGGTCAACGACAACTGGGTCTCTAATGGTGCAATACACAAGAAAAAGATCTCTCCTCAACAGTCCATAAGACACTGACTAAAGAGAGACAGCTTCCATCCTCTCTTCGTAGCTCAACTACTTTAGACCTGTGATTTTTTCTGGTTAGGAAACACTGATGTCTTCTTAATTATTTCATTTTTAATGAAATACATCCCAAGGGGATTTTTTTTTACTCGAGAATTGGCTTGATCAATGCTTAGTATAAGGAAGTGATTACCTCCTTAGACCTTAATTATATTCCTTTGGCAATTAGCTGGACTAAATAAAAGGATTTCCTGACAACTATTACATGATGGTCAGAAGATAGGGAGCTAACAACCCAAGTATGCATTTGTTCCTGATTACATTTTCATTTTATAGTGGTGCATTATCTACAAAGTACAATGACATAAGTGGTTGCCTACCAAAATGATGATGCTATATACTTTTTGGCATGTAGTTGAAGCTCATTTTAGTACACCATAGTTTTACTTAGGCAGAGGTCACTGTTTTGAATGTTCAAGTCTGCAAACTTTGTTAGCCAGAGGTCTTGCTTCTCTGCTCAGAGATGTGAGAAAAGGATATCAAAAAAGATGTCCCAGCACTGAGCTCTGAAAGACACCAGTGGTCACGTTCATACTTTCTGATGAGACACCAGCAACACACACAGTATGGGTTCTGTCTTTCAGACACGATGCCAATATGAAGAATAGCGTTGAAGGCCATGGCCATGTCAAGATGCACTGTGCACAGTACATGGCCACCACCTATAACCTCTGTATCCCTTTTGAAGAAGATTACCAGTTTAAAAACAAGAGAAACACTCTTCACAACACCAAACTGTTGGGATTCAAGTCTAACAAGATTCTTGATGTCACAGTTTGATTCCGTTATAACATGCTCCACAGCTTTGCAGATGAAGCTTGTAAGGCCGGATAGGTCAGCAATTACCCAGGTCAGTTTTAAAGCAATCCTTATATATGGGGTATTACCAATGCAGTGCATCACTCACAAGGGTCAAAACTAGTGTATAAAATCACATTAAACAGCTTGAGGAACATGTCTGCATGGCATGTTTAACACTATTAAGCAACCAGGTATACTGTTAGGCCCCATGAAAAAGTATTTTTGGTCCTGATTAGTAGTTTCCAAAAATTACATTTACAGATAATTAGACTAAGTAATCCAGACATTTTGGGACTTTAAACAGAAGTAGTCTCAAAGATAAAGCGGGCAATAAATTTGTTTGCTAGGACACTAAATGTCTAATGCATCAAAACAGGAGGCATCATTATGAATAAATTCTGATTGGGAATTACTTACCACAGTCGAAACCTACAATCTTATTCATGTTTGAAAGATCCCTAAGGGGGGACAGGAAAGTGTAAGCTACTACACAGGTGTATGACTTCCACATGGATATAAAAACAAGTGATGAAAACACTGCCTGATGAAAAAGTACAGTGGGGGTAAATCTCAAATATTATGACTGACTTTCACAATGACCCTTCTCAAACAGGATCAGTTTTTTAACGCAATACAAAATGCTGCACACAGCTTTGATGCTCTCACCATATGAAGGTTGGAGGTTCTTTCAACACACTGATAGCATGCATTCTAATACTACACTGCAGCATCATCAATGAGTGATGCAATTCTCAGGTGACCTACTTTGACTACAATGACAATTCTCAAATGCTTCAAGCTGCTATTACTTCAGACACTAACAATCCCATGGCACTTATCACTTAGATATCATACAGGTTTATCTGATCTCCTAACAGTATTTTCCTTTCAAGGCAACCACCACATTGGGAGTCCCTGATGATTACAGATTCAGTGGAATCGATCCATCCAGGAAAGTGAAGTCAGCAATTAACTGCCCACTATGAAATCCACAAAGAAAGCACAACTTAATACTTACACTGTTAAGATATCTTCTTCAAGAAATTTTGTAAGGCAAGCAGGGTCCTTTATTAGGGATACCATACGGAGTAGGTCTGTCATCTGAGAATAAAAAAAAAAAAAATGAACAACATAATTTATTAAAGTAAGGGACCAGGTCATCACCACAAACCACCAAATGTTTACTAATTCTAATCATTACAGCCTCTAAAAATCTTGGAAGCTTTTGAAAACTCTACAGTTGCATTTGCATTACCATATGCACTATGTATTACTCGCTCAAGTAATGTACTTAAAATGCCAGGTAAAAATAAACAAGCTTGTCCTATCAGATAATCCACAAGGGGGATTCCTTTATAGTTAGAATGGAAATCCCAGCATTCAGACAGTCTCCATTCTGAATATTTTTAATTCCTTATTCAGATCCAGCAAGAGAGGGTATTTGCACACCTCTCGTCACATGCCAAGATGTTACTCACTGGGCTAGGTCAGCACTAGTCCTCTGCATCTACCACTTTTCCTCATCCAGTATGTGAGTATACTCAAAGACCAGAAACAAGAAAATATGTAAAGATACACAAATACTTACTTGCATGATTTATACAGGACTCCCAAAAGCAGCTGCAGAAAGTACAGTTGTGTACACTTACCATAAATGTAGAGGTTCGAGTGTATTCACTGTTGCAGTCATCACACTTGGGTTATCCTGCCAGGGGATACATTCAGTCGGCCCAATATCAGAGGCTTAGTATTGCTGCGTCGGTTGCTGTCGCTCCAGGACTGACGTCAGGTTGTCACTGGTATAAAAACAAGCAGCCAACCCCATTACATCAGTTTTTTCTTGCCCAAAATATGTCAGGAGCACCCAAATAGGGAGCTAGGATATGGTGGAATACCACCACCAGCAGAAAGTAAATACCAAATAGCACTGTAAGGAGTGAGGGGGGGGGGACACACAAGGGGGTTGGAGGGTGGGAAACCAGGACTGAAACAGTGAACCACTAACATCTACATTTATGGTAAGTGTACACATCTGTACTATGCTCTTCGTGTTTCACTGTTGCAGTCATCACACTTGGGTTGATTCCCAAAGCTGAAGAAACAGGTAGAGGCAGTCGAGAAGAGTTGGGGCTGGCTAGTATGCCCTGCAGGACTGCGGTTGCAAAGCCTGCCCTGGATCTGGAAAAGATAGGCAGGTGGTAATGTCTGGTGAAGGTATGAACAGAACTCAATGTTGCAGCCTCTAGGATGTCCCTGGCTAGGGACTCCTCTGAGAAAAGCTGCAGAGGTGGAAGTTGCCCTAGTGGAATGTGTTCTGAACCCCTGTGTGGGTGTGGTTTCTCTTTGTGTTTGTAACAGAAATGGATAAAGTGTGCTATCCATTTGGAAATGGTTTGTTTTGATATGGCCTTACCCACTGCCCCTGCTGCAAAGCTGACTATTAACTGGTCAGATTTCCTAAAGGGCTTAGTCCTATCCAGGTAGAATCAGAGCTGTCTGTGCACCTCTAAAGAGTGCAGGAGCCTTTCCCCCTTATTTTGAGGTTTAGGGAAAAAGGTGGGAAAATGAATAGATTGGTTGAGAGCCACACTGGACACCACTTTAGGCATGAAAGTTGGGTTAGCCCTGAGGGAGACCCTGTCAGCATGAAAAATGATGAAGGGTTCCACAGCCATGAGTGCTTGTAGCTCAGACACTCTTCTAGCTGAAGTGATGGCCAAAAGCAAGGTAGTTTCCAAGAGAGAAATTTTAACTGTGCTGAAGCTGCAAGCTCAAGGGGGGGGGGGTGAGCTTTTCCAACACAAAGTTAAGGTCCCAAGCAGGGGTAGGGGCTCTTTTGGGTGGCCTGAAGTTGATAGCCCCTCTAAGGAACTGCTTGATGAGGGTGTGTGAAAAGAGAGGTGGCTCTGTGCTGTAATGAGCAGAGATGGCAGAGGCATGGATTTTAATAGAAGAGAAGGATAGGACCCTGTGAAGCAGGTCTGCTAGGTAATCCAGGATGACAGGCAAGGAGGGCTGTCCTGGTTCAGCTCCTTTATCCTAGACCCAGGAGCAATACCTTTTCCAGTTGTCACCATAGGATTTTCTAGTGCTGGGTCATCTGACTTTGCATATAACATCCAAGACTTGCTTGCTTAGGCTGGCCACTGGAGGAGAGGTCAAGGAATAAGCCAGGCTGCCAGGTTCAGGGTCTGCAACTGTGGATGCAAGAACTCTCCCTTCTGCTGGATCAGGAGAGTTGGAATCTGAGGGAGGTGCCAAGAAGACAACGGTGACAGACTGCCCAGTAGTAGGTACCAGCGTTGGCGTGGCCAGTCTGGGGCAATCAGGATTGCCCTTGGTCTTTCCTCCTATATTTTGAGTAACACCCTTGAAAGAAGAGGTAGAGGGGGAAATGCATAGATCGAGAGGTTTACCCATTGGAAGGATAGGGTATCCACTTTCCAGGCCTTGCTGCGAGGTTCCCAGGTGCAGAATTTGCTGAGCTGGTGGTTGTTGTGGGAGACGAATAGATCCACCTTTGGGGTACCCCATTTCTGGGTTACGAGACTGAAGGTGTTGCGGTTTGCCACTCGTGTGGGTCTAGGAGATTTCTGCTTAAGTTGTCTACCAGAGAGTTTTGGTTGCCTGGCAGGAATTGTGCTAGCAGGTGAATCTGCATGGCTGAAGTCGTGTGCCAAAGGGTCATGGCTAGCCTGCATAGTGGGTAAGAGTGGGTTCCTCCCTGCTAGTTGATATACCACATCACTGTGGTGCCTGTTTTGATTAGTAGAGGCCCCGGAGAGAGTAGGGGTCTGAAAGCTGTCAGAGTGTGCTGACCAGCAAATATCTCTTTTAGGTTTTTGTGCAGATCAATTTGATTTGGCCTCCAGTGGCCCTGAATGCACTTGATGTCCAGGTGTGCACCCCAGGCATAGTCTGATGAGTCTGTGGTTAGGGTCTGGGCAGCATGGGGGTATGAAAAGGTAAGTCTCTCATTGTGGTTGCATGCTGCTGCCCACTAAAGAAAATCTTTCCTTAGACAAGGTATCATAGGTATAATAGTTTCCAAGTCCTGAGAATGTTAACACCAAAGGCTTTTTAAGTACCACTGAAGTTTCCTCATATGCAGTCTGACATATGGAATTAGTAGAATGCAGGAGGCCATGAACCCTAGAGCTTGCAGGATTTTCCTTGCAGATAACTGGGTTCTGGTGGCCAGTTGAGAGAGGCAGCCTGTCGGATAGGCTTGTTTTTCTGAAGTAAGGAATGTCATATGGGATGCTTGCTTGCTCCCAGGAATGCAATTTTCTGACTGGGGACTAGTTTGAATTTCTTTTCATTTATAGTGTACCCCAGTGAGGTCAGTCGGTCCTTTACAAATGTCAGGTGCTGCAACAGCTTTTCCTGACTGTCTGCCTGAATCAGGCAGTCATCCAAGTAGGAGTAAATTTGAATACTTTGTCTCCAAAAAGCAATGGCTGGAGCCAACCATTTTTGTGAAAACACTGGGAGCAGTGAATAAGCCAAAGGGAAGTGCAGAGAACTGATAATGCACTAATCATGCCCTGAAACTTAGATATTTCCTGCAAGAGTCTCTTACTGGGATGTGCAGATAGGACTCTCTTGGTCTAGAGTGGCTAACCAGGCATCTTTGGATAGCATAGGATGAAGCTGCTGGAGGGTGAGCATTTTGAATTTTGGTACCACCAGGAAGGAGTTTAGAATGGATAGACCTAGGATTGGGCGTCAGGTGCCCCCTTTTCTGGGTACCAGGAAAAGTCTGGAATAGAAACCTTGGCCTATATGGTCTGCAGGAACAGGCTGAATTGCCCCTATGGAGAGCAGGAATTGAACTTGGTTTTGTGCCTCTGCCCACTAGTTTGGAGGAAGATCTGGGAACCCTTGTGGGGTTGGCAGTGTGTGGAAACAAAATTTGTACCCCTGGGATACTATGTTGAGTACCCATCAACTGTTGGTGATGGAAGCCCAGTTTTTGCATGGGAGGCAAGTTTTCCTTGTAGGGGCACAAGCAGGTGGGCAGAGGTAAGAGGTGGAGTTGAAAAGTCATTGTGAATTCTTTCCATAAGGGGGTGGCTTAGCACTCCTTGATTTAGAAGTGGAGGTACTCCATTGCTTAGATCTCTGCATTGCCTGGGCCTGCTGTCTGCGGGATCTGCTTCCTCTAGGTCTAGTCTGAGCTGGCCTAGAGGGGGCTGGAAAGGACTAGTGTTTTGAGGGGCAATGCCTACTGAATCTCGGGGGCTGGACTTGCAAAAAGTCTCTATCTGCATAGATTTAGCTTTTTCTTCCATCTTTTTTAAAACCTCTTCTGCCTTGGAGCCAAACAGATTGTCTTTGTTCAGTGGTGCGTCAAATAATTTTGATTTGACATGGTCTGGCAAGGTCTGTTCCTTAAGCCAAGCATGCCTTCTAAGTACAGAACCTGTGACTGCTGCCCTGCAGGATGCTTCTAGGGCATCAAACCCACATTGCAGGGTATGTTTAGTAACTTGGCTTGCAGAATGCATAAGCTCCTATAATTCTTTATTTTCTGCACAGTCTGGAAAGGTAGATAATTTTTTGTTTAATAAGTTCCATAGTATGTTGCTGCTATTTCAGCATGTGGAACTGACAATTTAATGCTCTAATGGCAAGAGTTGCAGAGGTGTGTACTTTTGTACCCCATTTGTCTAAAGCTCGGGAATCCCTGTCCAAAGGGGTGGGATTCTTAGCTATGGTTGTTTTTATTCCTTTAGGTCCTTGGGAGATGACTGCTGGTTCAGCAGTAGGATTTTTGAAGAGAAATTTGTGAGAGTCAAGGACTCTAATACCTGTCAGGTTTCCTGGGAGCAGGAGGTAGAGCATCAGGAGTTAAACTGGATTCCATGAAAACATCATCCACAACATCCAGAACAGGAGGAATAGCTAAAGATCTGTGCTATGGTAAATCTAAAAATTCCTTTAGTGTCTTTTTGGACTGAGGATAATACTGGCATTCCCAATGGAAATGCTCTCTCAAGGTATGTAGGGTTTCACCAAAAGAAAAGTCCCCTGGAGAAGAGGCAGAAGGAATGTATTCCTCTGCATCTGAATCCTCATAAGCAGATAAGGGCATGTCTTCATAATCAAAAACCTCAGAGTCGTCGGACCCTTGGTCAGATAAAGCTGCTGGGGACAAGTCTCTTTTTCTTTTAGAAGGGGTAGGCTGGCTTCCCCTAATCAGCATAAGGTCTCCCGCCATTTTAAGCATTTGAGATTGAGGCATGGAAGCAGGTGCTTGAGCATGGGTCATCGTTTTTTTTAGGCGTAGTGCGTACCCTGGGCCTTAGAAACTCAGTAGTTTTAGAAAGAACACAAGATACGAAAAGTCGTCTGTGTCGAATATTGTAGTGCGAAGAACATCCTCGGAAGCCGGTGCCTGCACAGCGGCTCCTGACCCATCCAAGGTAGAGACATCCGCAGGTTCCGTAGTCAAAGAAGAGTCTTGCAGCATACCGGACTCCGAACAGGTCTCGGCAGCGGCTTACAAATCCATAGAAGCGGGCATCAGGGGTTGCGAAAGCACCTCAGTGAGTACCGGCGAACTGGAGACTAGCACAACGGAAGTGTCGTCTGCAGTTTTGAACCTGTGCGGTCTGTCTCTGTCTTTATCCTTATGTTTTTTCGGAAGATCGGTAGTCAGATGGCTTACCGAAGCCATTTCAGAATACAGAGATCGAGTGTGAAAGTATTTAGCTACGATAAGGGCCCGACAACATACTTCTGGCGTTGAACAAAGCAGAAAACCGACAGCGAGGGACATCGTGGTCTGGGCCTAAACAGGTGACGCAGTAAGAATGGAAATCTCGGAGTGGTATTTGCTTTCCACAGGAGAGACAATTGTTAACTTTTTCTGACATCAGTTAGAGCAAGAAAAAAGGATCCCCAACGGGGTACTTAACTTTAGAATACTTGAACTTCAATTTCGTAAACGAAAACTCAGGTAGCGGCGACCGGCACTCGTGCAAACTGCTTCTGCTTCGGGCTCCTCGGCAAGGATGACTGGTGTAATGGTGTCGGCTGCCTGTTTTTATACCACTGATAACCTGATTTTAGTCCTGGAGCAACAGCAACCGAAGCAGAAATGCTAAGCCTCTGGTATTCAGGGCCAACTGAGGGCTACCCCTGGCAGGATAACCCAAGTGTGATGACTGCAACAGTGAAACACGAAGAACATCAAAAGGGCTATCTATGTAAAGGAGGGTAAAAGGAAAGTGTTAAGTAACAGAAATCTTTGGTATCAGATACTGGAAAAGCCTCTCAGTGGGCCAGCCACAAGGAAGAACGCTGAAAATTACCAAAAAAATCTGGTATGCAAGAGCTAAAGATACAAAAGAGAAAAGTGCAGATGGGAAAAAATATATCACATCAAAGTGCTAAAGGAGGAATAAAAGCTACAGTTTGGATATAAGCAATGATTCTTGTTGAAGTTGTGAACTGATGACCAAGTGGCATAGGCACAAATGTCCTCAAGTACCAGAAACAGATGCAACAATGAAATTTCCTTTATAAAGATAATTTTTCAAATGGTGTTTTGCACTATGATAGGAAAACACAGTGGTTAGCATTCACTTAGAAAAAGTTTGCTTGATAACTGAAGAAAGAGTACCCTTCTTTCCAGAAAAGAACCTGCAGAGCTGCTTCATCTGTTTAAATACATATCCTTTCTTCAAGTAAAATGCAAACTGACAGGTCATGTCTAGGCATGAAGGACTCTCTTGAATTCTGCACAAGGAGAACACAGAACAGGTAACTAGTTTAAAGATAACTCCGATATAGCTTTCAGAAGAAAATGTGTTTTAGTACTCAGGGGCACCGTATCTGTGTAAACTTAGATGATGTACCCCGTGAAAATAAGGGCCTGGCGCACCAAGGTACTGTGAGCAGACATGACTGCTTACAAAAAAAAAAAAAGCCACTACACCAACAAGCTTGAAGACGACGAATCCTCTCAGCCAATAAATCTGAGCTCAAATAGGACTCTCTACAATGAAGGACAGGATGCTCAAATATTTTAAAGACCTGCTTGATCAGCCTGTATGGAGCAACACTGCTACCCTCCAAGAACGTCATAATGGAGAAAATTCTGGAGAACCACAACTGGAATTACTGAAAAACAGATTAAGGCTGTCTACTACAGGTCAAAATCACTGTCAGGCAAACAGGATCAAGGTGACCTGGGAAACCTCTGTCAAGATGGAGGAACAGCTCCATCTACCAGAATAAGCCTGATTAGAGGAAGGCTTACTGGCAGCTTCCATAACCTCAAACACCAAGAAAGGCAACACAGCTGGGAGTAAGGGATCTAAAGTAGGAAGTATGTATCAACCTAAGAAAGTGTGGTGGAGTTGGAACTTTTTTGGCATGTTCTATTATAGCTTTCAATGCTGTCAGGGACCTCATATATTGAAATAACACCTCTCAGTGTCACCAAGAGGGGATAAGGACAAGCACGGGTCTTTCACCTCTAACATTTCAGTGTCACCAAGAGGGAATAAGGACAAGCACAAGTCTTTCACCTCTAAAATTTATGATTAAGAATCGAACTTGATGGAGCTCAGAAAAGGAATAAACAAATCACCCCACAACAGGAACACACCCACAGTCAACTTGAATAAGCACAACTGGGACAGGATCTCATTCTCCTAACTGGCAATCCAGTTAATCTCTAGGGTCCTCTACTCCCAGAAGACTCTGACCAGACAAGACTCGAGCCTCAGATCATACAGAGTGCTGGAGGTTTAACTCAAGAGTATACCACCACATTCACTCTCTCAGGATGAGAAAAATAACGGACTAGGACTTGCTGCTAGTCCTATACAGGGGTAGCAAGTACACACTGCCCTGTTCCACTGGTGGACTGCTCCAACTTGTGTCACCCAATCTACAAGATTCTCTCCCCCAGAACCATGAACTAATAGGTATAGGCTTCACACTATGAAAGCAATATACATCTCATCAAAACTGGTGAGAAGTCTACCTGCAGGGAAGGAAGACTAACAAGGATTGGTGAGCTTTGTTTGCCACTATAAAGCCAGGCAGTAGGAGGCAGACACCAACTCTACAAGAACCTGGTGACTGCTTTCACATCAGAGTCTACTGGAAACATCAACACTTTCAAGCACACGAAAAAGACAGCAAATACCATGATTGCTATTAAGGCCAGGAAGACCATCCCCTTTAACTTCACCTAGGCTAGCAAGGTCATAACATGACCTACTGAGGTTAGGTTGTCTACTAAAACGTTGGCATTCAAAATGCAGAGTGCCAAAAAGTTAAGAAAACAGACCAAACAGCAGGAGTAGAGTGAAAGTCAAAAATCAATCTTCGCCTTAAAAACTTCTTTTTGCAGAGGGTGGGGGTTTGGGGATACTCCAATAAATGGCATCTTAGACTTGTTATATTTAAGTCCATTATTTCGGCCATTCAGTCTCTGTGTTTTGGGACTCGCACTGGCGAGCCCCAACATTTCAAACAGTTACCCTTACCAAGTCCTCCCTGCAGCACAGACAACCAAGCACTGTGCAGTATTCGATTACACCACAATATAGTCATCATCTGAACTGAAGTCAGTCAGAACTTCCCCAGCTGACAACGATCCCCAGGGAGGTAAACCAGAGGAGCACTCAAATAACAGACACTATCAGGCCCTCTCATTGGGAACACCAGCATACCCAGTTATCAATGTAAGAAAACACACAGAAGTCTACCAATAAGGCTAGCCACCATTGCAAATGCTCTGGTAAACCATATCGAGAGCTTAGAATAAAACAAACAGCACTTTGAAATGAAAGAAGTGCTCTCCCAAAGTGACATTAAAGAATTCCTATGCAGAAGGGCATGACCTCATGAATACTTGCCCTCAAAAACTATCTTTTTAATTGAACATTTTATTTAACAAAGTCTAATTATATTAGCTGAGGAGTAACCATGGAATGATTCAAAAGCCAGCGTAGTCACTCCACCAAAAAGCTGTAATGGTTAAATAATCCAAACGTAGAAATTCCGTTAACAATAAAGAATAATGGTTTTATTGGGCATGCTACAAGTAAGCGCTTTCACATAAGCTTCGTCAGACTGTTAAGTTTACTTAAGAAAAGAAACTTAACGGTCTGACGAAGCTTATGTGAAAGCACTTACTTGTAGCATGCCTAATAAAACCATTATTCTTTATTTTTAACGGAATTTCTACATTTGGATTAATTAACCATTACAGCTTTTTGGTGGAGTGACTACGCTGGCTTTTGAATCATTCCATGGTTACCTCTCACCTAATATAATTAGACTTTGTTACATACTTTTATTCACTAGCTGAGAGGTGTTTACTCTGCTGGGAGCTTTATTTCATTTTGTTACATTGAACATTTTATTTAGTTGAACGTTTTATTCACAAAGTAACCAATATCTTAGTATCACTTTTAACAAATAAAACATAAAAAACGCACAAAAAGATAAAACTCAGATTTAAATATAAATTTTAACATTAACAAACTTTTTCATAATTAACATTTCTGCATTTTAATAATGGGGTTAAAAACTATGGGCCAGATTTGCAGCTTGAAATATTTACAGGAATTCATAAAGGTTACCACAAAGTGTAAACTACATGTACACTTCGTGCAATCTTTGAGTAACTAGAAAGCACAAAAGAGTGATTAGAATTTTATTAAATATAGTGTACACTTAGCGTACACTTTATTGAATCTGGCCATATGTCTCTTAACAGACTGTCTTAACATAGTTTAACCAAGAGTTCATTTCTCTTCAGCTTTCCTTTGTACTTCTGGGTATTCTGAGCTCAGTTCATAAGTTGACCCTTCCGTGATTTGTGCAACCAAGACAGTAAACGATGGCAGCATAATTGACTTTCAGTTTTTACTATTAATACTTTTTTTTTTTTTTTTTAACAATTAAAAGCATATCTAATAACCTAGTAGAATGTCCACTTAGGAAAGTGGGACGTAAACTAATAGAAACATTACTTCTGTAATATAAAGCTGATCTTGCCAAATTACATCACAAATATTTTGCCGCAGTCCTCTAAATGCTCATAACTTTAGACATCTCCAACAAAATATGAGCACAGTCCCAGACAGTCCCCGAATGGCACCTCAAGTATCCTGAGCTCATTCCAAGGTAAATCCTAGCCAACCTAGCTGGTTTCATTTAAATTGGAACTTTCAACCAAAAAAAATGTGGGACCTTGTTATAAATCTAAGAGGTGCCAATATACTATCACAGACTAATTTGCTAACTGACATATTTAGGTTCTTCATCCACATAAGTCTGTATTTAACGTTCTAAAAGACAAACAGTATTTTATGTAACAGACTAATTGCTTTACCTTTACTTATCCCCGACTCCTTTTCTTTAGATAACCATGATACCAATCTTGGCCAAATCTACTCTAACATTGTACAATTTTAGGGTTTCTGCTTCTTATAAAATGAGAAGTTATGTATCTACCATAACGTTCCATGTTAGTTGTCTTCTCTCGCCTTCTTTCTTGCTGGATGGGTTCGGAGCAACTCGGCCACTTACTAAAGCTCGAGAGCTTATTTTACCGGCTCGAGGCAACCCTATATCCCATGATGCTAGGCAAAAACTCTCCAGATCTCGTTTGGAAGCTGAAAAACCTAGCATAGGTCAATAAAACAAAATCCTCCAACTGGAAGGAGGAGGAAGAGGAATAAAAAACCTTCAAAGATAATTATTTACAATATATATATATCCTAGGACACCTAGATAGTGAACAAAGGAATAAAAGGACCCTTCAAAGAAGGGAAGATCTTCTCGGTCTGTCCAGGCTAGGGGGATGGTGGGTGGGATGCAAGAAAGAAGGTGAGAGAAGACAACTAACATGGAACATTATGGTAGGTACATAACTTCTCAATGTTAAGTTGTCAATCTCGCCTTCATTCTTGCTGGATGGGACTGCGTCCCTAGCACCTTCATCCTGGGTGGCTTATTGGAACAGACTCTTAAGAATGGTGGAACCAAATGTTGCTCTGTCCCTGGAGGCCATGTCCAATTTGTAATGCGAAACAAAGGTATGAGGAGGCCCATGTGGCTGCTGCACAGATAGTGTCTATTGGTAGTCTAGCTTGCAAAGCTGTAGATGTAGCTAGTGCTCTAGTTGAATGGGTTTTTGGCTTAGAAGATAATTCCCTGCCTCCGGGTTGATAAATAGATGTAATCACAGAAGACAGCCATCTAGATAGGGTTACCTTGGAAACAGGAAGGCCTTTCTTATTTTCTGCATACGATAAAAACAGTTGATCAGATTTCCTTATTTGTTTAGTTCTATCCAGATAGTACCGGAGCTGGCAGTGAACATCTAGATAATGTAGCTTTTGCTCCGCTCTATTAGTATAGTTTGGGAAAAAGCTGGGAGATCAACTGATTGATTCAAATTTGTCTGCGAAGCCACGTTGGGTAAGAAGGATGGATTAGTCCTTAGAGAAACTCTGTCTTTGTGGAAGATTAAGTAGGGAGGACGAATGCAGAGGGCGTGAAGCTCTGATACTCTCCTAGCAGAAGTAATGGCGACTAGGAAAAGTGTCTTCCATGAAAGAAATTTCAATGAACAGGAGACCGCAGGTTCAAAGGGGGGCAGAATTAAGGATGTTAAGACTAAATTAAGATCCCACTGAGGTGGAGGATCTTTGATCGGAGGCCTAAGTAAAAATACACCTTTAAGGAAGGCTTTGCAATGCTTATTGGACATGATATTGTGGTCCGATAAGCCTGTATGAAAATTCGATATGGCTGCCAACTGAACCTTTACTGTAGAGGCAGAAGACCCTGAATGAAAAATTTCGGCTAGGAAGTCTAAGACTGAATGAATTGGGGCAGTAAAAGGATCTATATTCCTTGCCTTTGCTCAGAAGGAGAAACGTTTCCATTTACTAGTGTAAATCTTTCTGGTGGAAGACTTAAGGGAAGCTACTATGATATCCCGGACGGGATTAGAAATCATAGGAAGCCTGGCTAAGGACAGAAGTGGAGCAACCAAGCAGTGAGGTTGAGAGAATGTAGGGATTTGGTGCAGCTACCCCGACTGATGGGTCAACAGATCTGGAGCTGGGTCCAGATGCCAAGGCTGCACCAAAAGATAATGATGTAGGAACGGAAACCATATCTGTCGAGGCCAATAAGGGGCAATAAGAATCAACTTGGCTCTCAAGGCAGTTGCTTTCTGAATTACTTGTGGAATTAGAGGAAAAGGTAGAAAGGCATACAAAAGTCCCAGAGGCCAATCTTGGACTAGAACGTCTCTGAGGGGATGGCCTGGAAGGGGGAAGAGGGTGAAGAAGTCGGGGCATTTGCTGTTTTGGGATGTAGCAAAATGATCGCACCAAGGAAGACCCCACTTCTGAAAAATCTCTTCCGCTACCGATTGTTTGAGAGACCACTCGTGCGGCATGAGTATGGCTCTGCTCTACCTGTCCGCTATGAAGTTGGACTTCCCGGGGATATGCGCTGCTATCAGAAACTGCTGAGAGGAGATCGCCCATTGCCAAAGTCCGAGTGCCTCTCGACACAGGGGATAGGACTAGGTTCTGCCTTGCTTGTTGATGTACCACACTACGGACATATTGTCCGTATGAATTGCAATAGTTCCTAGGGGAAGAGAGTCGTGGAGGGCTTGCAACGTTAAAAGCACTGCTCTCATCTCTAGGACATTTATGTGCAGGTGGCGCTCAAAAGGTTGCCAAGTGCCATGGACCATCCTGCCCTGAAAATGCCCCCCCCACCAGATCAGGGTGGCGTCCGATATCACTGTGGCGACCAGGGGAGGAGGAACAAAAGGTCTGCCCTGATGGACTTGAGGGGACAATATCCACCAGGACAGATGACTTTTGCAAGTTAGAGTTATCATGATCTTGTGGTGCATGGGGAGATGCTGAAAAGACCATTGGGCGAACAGCATCCACTGTAGAAGACGCATGTGAAAACGTGCAAGGGGAAGAAGTGTTATGGAGGCCGCCATAAGACCCAATACTTTCAGGACATACCTGGCCTGAATTTTGTCGCTCTGAAGAAGAACATGGACATGGTTTTGAATATCCAAGACTCGTTGGTCTGTTAACTTTGCTGAAAGTTGTACGGTGTTCAAGTTGGCACCTATAAAGGTAATAGACTGACAAGGCGACAAGGCAGACTTTTTGAAATTTATAGATATTCCTAGCCCTCTGCAAATGTGAATGGTGTAAGCTGTGGCTTGGAGAAGTTGATGCCTGGTGGTTGCAGTGAGGAGCCAGTCGTCTAGATATGGAAACACCTGGAATCCTTGCAGTCTCAGGTGAGCCATAACCGCTGCCATACATTTGGTGAACACTCTGGGGGCTGTAGTGAGACCAAAGGGCAGGGCTCTGAATTGGTAGTGACTGGCCCCCAGCCGAAAGCGGAGAAACCTTCTGGAGCGCCTGTGAATTTTGATGTGATAGTACGCATCCTGAAGGTCCACGGAGCACATCCAATTGTACTTGCCCAGAAAGGGCAGAATGGACTGTAGCGTGACCATCTGGAATCTTGTTCTCTTTACAAACTTGTTTAGTTTGCTGAGATCTAATATTGGTCTCCAGTCCCCTGTCTTTTTTGGTACTAAAAAGAACCTTGAGTAGATTCCGGATCCTAGTTGGTCTGCTGGGACTGGCTGGATGGCTCTTTTTGCTAGCAGTTTTGATATTTCTGATACTGCTAGTTCCCTTAGACCGGGTGGAACGTCTGGAAGGGTTCCCTTTTGTTGAATTGGGGTTTGGATAAAGGGAATTTTGTAATCCTCAGATATGATCGACTGTACCCATTTGTCTTGAGTAAGGGAAAGCCAGGCTATTGGGTACAGCGACAATCTTCCCCCGACTGCCTCCGAAGGTGGACAATCGGGCAACATCTCAGGGATGCTGGAAGGGTTTGTCAGAGAGAGGCTCCCTGCTAACCTGGTTTTGTGGACCCCCTCTGCCCCTAGGGCGGCGTCTGTTGCTGTTACGCCCTCTGCCTCTGGGGGGTAAACTAACCTCTTGCGTCAGACGTGACTCCTTGAAACTTGCGGAAACATATTTTCCCACCCTTCTGACCCTTAGGGTTTGGTCTTGAAGGGGTGGAGAAACGGACTCCTACGGCAGAAAGAGTCTTGCCATCTTGCTCGCATCTGGTCAAGGGGTCTTTCACTTGAGGTCCAAACAAAGCCGAACCATCAGAAGGGGAATTTGTGAAGGATGCCTTGAAAGGGTCCGCGAAATTACACAGCCGCATCCAGGCGTGACGCCGTAAGGCCACTCCTGTGCCTGCGGCCCTACTCGCTCCATCGGCTGCATATGAAATCAGACGCATGGAGGAGTTAACAATCGAGTTCAGGGTTCCAAGCTGTGAGTTTATTTTATCCTGGGACCCAGCAGCTGATGGATCCTGTAAGACTTCTCCCAACTCTTTGAGAATATCTCTCTGAAGGCGGGTGAAGTGACACAAGTAATTCAGTGACCGCATGGCAAAGATCGCTGAAGAAAACATCCACTTACCGTACCTATCCATGGTCCTAGAATCCTTATTAGGAGGATGGACAGGTACTGAAGGATCAAGCTAGTTCCTTCTTGGTGGCTGCAGCCACCACCATGGCATCCGCCGGTACACCTTTTGTCAGGAATTGCTTGTCGACTGGTGCTGTAATGAATTTAGATGGCCTCAGAGGGGTGGGTTCCACCGAATCCGGGGCCGACCACGCCTTCCGAGCCACTACTTCCATAAGGGGGTTGAAAGGCAGACACACCCAGGAGGTGGAGGGTCGAGAACCGAGCGCCTCCAGGTACACCGACTCGTCCTCGGAAGGATTAAGAGAAGACCAGTCCCCCCTCTGCTTCAGGATTTCCAGGATGTCTGAGAAAGAAACATCCTCAGAGGGGGACTTTGGGGATCCCTCCGACTCATCCAAGTCGGTGTCAGATGTAATAGACTCAGTGGAGTCCACATGCTTCCTCTTACATGTCCTCTTACGCAGAGGCTCCGCTGACAGGTCAGGAGAAGCCTTGGAAGAGGAAGAAATTCCCAGTGGGGAAACCTGAGGCGTTGGATCTCTGGGCCTGGGAGCAAGACAGTGAGAAGAGACATCAGCAGGCACTGTAGTGGGAGGAGCTGATGGAGCTGACCGTTGACTAAGCCCCGGGGCTAGTACACTCCTCATCACCTCGAAGGCTCCCCTATCAGAAAGGCCAGAGGGCCCCCGCTCCGAAGAGGTAGGAACCCCAGGCCGCACCGACAAGGAAGGCTCCGAGGCCAATGTTGGGGCTGAGCTCACCAGCGCCGATGCTCTGAGAGGGAGAACGGGGTCGGACAATGGTCCGATGCCACTCGCCCCCTCGAAGCTGATGAGAGAGATCAGGCGCCCGGATCCCTCCAATGAAGGTATCAAAGAGGAGATCGGAGCGGAAGACGAAGGAGCCGAAGGGGGAGGTAACGGCTCCGACGCCGCAATGGTCACGGCTCCGAGGAGCTCCGGCTCCGAACTCTGAGGGTGAGCCGAAGGAGGAAAAATAGGTGTAGTCGAAATAGCCACCGTCTGATGAGACGGGCTAGAGATCATCTGGGCCAATGCCTGAGACTTTAACAGCCTACTTACCACTCTCTCAAGGTCGTGATCTGAAAGTCTGGACGACCAAGAAGATCGGCTCCAATGGCTCCGCTCCAAGAGCAGGGGAGACCTCTGAGCCGAATGGATGGACTCCAATGAAGGGGATCTTGACCTCTTCTTAGATGTAGCCAACGGAGCTGAAGACACGTCGGCTCCAGCCGGAGCCGACAGCACAAGCATGGGCTCAGAGGTATCGGCACCGAGTGGTGCCGAGACCGGAACTTGTGACTCAAAGGGATCGGCTCCAGCCGATGCCGATCTAGGCACAGAGAAGGAGCCAGCAGCTGAAGGCTTAGTACTTGGAGCCAACAGTTTTGCAGGCTTCGAGGGCCTCCCCGACGCAGACTTAGTCAGGGAGCCCTCGGGCTTTAACAAGCCCCTAAGTATCAGTTTATTCCTGCACTCCTGACTCTTGGACTGAATGCATGACATACTGAACAAGAGTCCTGCAGGTGTCCCAGGCAGTACACACAAGAAGTGTGACCATCTGTCAGAGACATTTTCTGACAGCACGAGTCACACTTCTTAAAGCCTGAGACCTTAGCTTCTTTAGGTTCCTTCGACATAAGTGTCGAGGGTTACACAAAAGTAGCAGAAAACACACACACACACACACACACACACACACACACACACACACACACACACACACACACACACTCTCTCTCGAAAATTATAAATTAACAATAAAATATTAATAGGGATACTGACACACCCAAACACTCCACAGGATTCCCTAAGAAAAAACAGGAAAGGGGCAGGCTTAAGGCCTAACCTAAATGTGGAGGGGGAGGGATATAAGGGATAAAAAAGGGGAGGTATAAAAAAGTAATAAAGTTGAGGGTAGTTACTTAACTATTGAAAGAAATAACTAGGTAGAAAAATTTTACTCAAAAAAGGTGACTGAACACTCTATATTTAAGACTTACCAGGAGCCGGTAAAAAAACGCACCTCGCAAGCGAAAGCGGCAAACGAGATCTGGGGAGTTATTGCCTAGCATCATGGGATATAGGGTTGCCTCGAGCCGGTAAAATAAACTCTCGAGCTTTAGTAAGTGGCCGAGTCGGAGCCGAGGATCAGCTCCGAACCCATCCAGCAAGAATGAAGGTGAGATTGACAACTTAACATCTCAAGACTTTCCACAGGAAGGGTACAAGTAGCTTGAAAATCCTCTCTTGCCATCAACTGTCCTTCCTCCACAACTTGCTCCCAATATTTCATGTTTGAGCACTTTTACATGTATACATAGTACAAGCTCACCAATGACTAGTAATGCAGATCAGAATACCTCTCAGCCATCTGACAGAAGAAAGATCAAAACTCTTTTTAACTGTAAAAATCAAGATAAAGTCACACTTTTGGGAAGGATTTAAGTTATGATACCAGCTTATTGTTCCTCTGTATCACATCCAGAGAAGTTTCTACCTTTGAAAATAAGTTCCAGCTTTTTCCAAGATTATACTATAAATATTCTCTACAGACACGGTCATAGTTTTACATAACTGATGACCAGTGGAGGTTACTTTATCATCTCCCTCCAAAAAAATGAAAAACCCCTAGTTTGGTGCAACAAAGGAGTGTAATTTATCTTATCCACCTTTGCTTTAGACAGTATTAAACTTATACCCAGAATATTGTTTTAGTGGTATTAATCTTGTACCCAGAGTGCCTATCAAAAGTTTCAGATTCAAACAGGATCTGCATTTCAATCTCTGTTATAGAAAGAAATAAGCTAGCTATCTGCATAATCTAATACTACGTGTCACTCCCTACTAATTAATTTCAATTAAAGCAAACTGCCTTAAATGCACTCCTAGGGTTCCAAGTACATTGCAAACAAAAGAGATGGGGGCAACCCTGCCTAGTATCCTTTTATGTCTGAACTGGAGTAGATCAGTTTGAATTAAACTTCAATCATACCATAGACCACATAAATAGATAGATAATTTAATTTAAATCTTGGCAAGGAATCCCACCCAGTCCAAAGTTGCCCACAAAAAAGACTTTGCCTTAACATTTTTTCTGCACCCAGACTTGCTAAAACTAATTCTTGCCCTGATGTTGAAGGATGTTCTAATTAAGGTCGTCAAAAGTTCAGTAACACCGTAGTGACTCTGTTCACTAAAATCACTGGAACAAACATTTGAAATCACGATTCAAGAAAGGAAGACAGGATGAGGTCCCTGCTGACCTTCAGCAGAACCACTTAAATTGCTTTTTTACATAACAGGGAATAAGCTCCCATTTCTAACACCTTACTTACTAAAATGCAAAACTTCAATGACAACTCCTTGCCCCACAATTTTTATTCACCACAATACCATCCTGATCTGACCCATTCGGGATATGCATCAATGTATTCTGCACTTCTTGAACAGCAACCGAGCTTATTACGCAATAAATATTCCCCTTTTTTTCAATAATTCAGAAAGACTGATAAATGGGCAGGTTGTGAAACATTTGACTCAGAAGTCACTTTGGGGATAAAGGAAAAATCTCTTCTTACAGGCATCCCTGTCCTTATGGAAAATCAAACTGGGAGTTCTGAAATCCTTCCTGCTGAAGTGATGGCTACAAGGAAAATAGTTTTCCAAGAGAGGTAATTTAAGATCTGCCAAGGATGCTGGCTCAAACGGCAGTTTTGAGACACACTCCATTACAAAATTCGGATCCCAAGGGTGAACTGGATTTCTAACTGGTGGTCTTAATAAAAAGGTGCCTTTTAGAAATGCCTTGCATTGTTTGTGAGATGCTAGTGAACATTCCTGAAACCTAGTGTGAAAGCTAAAAATTGCAGCTAACTGAACCTAGATATTGGCATAGGATGTCTGTTAAATGGGGCTGAGAAGGGGTCAATGTTTAATGGACAAACCTAGAAATTTATCTTTTTCACTTGCTATGACAGACTTTTCGGGTAGCAGATTTTGAGAAGCAGTTACAATTCTGACCATTTCTGCAGGAAGAGAATCATCTTTAGTCATCACTAGAAATGGAAAACCAAGTGGTTAGTTTCAATCTGTGAAGGTCTGGGTGAGGTTTCACAGGAGGGATAGGAGATCAGATCTGGAACTGGCTCCAAAAGCCAGGGAGGTTCCTTCAAGTCCGAACATAGAAAGAGGAACCTAATCTGTCTGGGCCAAAAGAGGCTAGGAAGATAACTGTTGCCTTGCACCTCAAAAGTTTCTGCAGAATCTGTAAAGGAAAGTAAATTAAATTCACAAACTCAATGGTATAAAAAGTTTTAATATCACTATAACATTAAGTGCTTTTATCCCTAACAACAAGCAGGACTTCATCAGAACAATGAATATGCCCTTTGTTCCCTTTTATACCAATTAGTTTTTATTAATAATTAGCAAACTAAGTGATCAAAACATGAAACAAAAATTCAAATATATCATGTTTGAATAAACACTGTATAAAAACATTTATCACATTTTACATAAATATATGAAAAAAAATATTGAAAAGCATAAAATTATTTAAGTGTTTAAAGCATTCACTAAGTGGCCATTACAGCTTAGCCGCTCTAAATTTTAATACACTATTTATATACATGTCATTTAATCCATGCACAATGCTACAACCATTTAGCCTTAATTGCTAGTAGAGCTCTCGAGTCTCTAACGCATTTTTCCCCAAGACCCCCCCCCTTGGGTTTCATAGAACTTGAGTACGAAAAAACAAAACTTTTCATTTATACACATTTATGTTTGCATAAAGCATTACTTACTCTAATGCTCAGATATTTGCTTTATAAGAGCTCTTTCTGTTGTACTGATGAATGACAATGGTCACAAGATAGCTATACACATCACACCAATGGTATTACAATCATACGCTTGTTTGATCTCAACTCTTGTGGTAGTGTTCTTAATTGCAAAACTTGTCCCACAAACACATATTTACACTGCCAAAGTCAAAGAAAACTTTGCTGTCATTCAGAACTACATCACAATGTAGCTAAACAAAATTGCAATGTTTTGTTCCCAGTGCAAAAACATGCATACAGAGAGTAATAATAAAAGTAAAAATAGAATAAATTAATGACCAGAAACGCTTACATATACATACAACTGATAAGCAACAGGTGCACAACCTTATAACATAAGAACTAAGCAGTGTATGGAATGGTCAGCATGAACACTGCACAGTGTGATTTATATTGTGCTTCAGAGAGTCCTATGGTAAGGTAAGGTGTGAACCAACATTAAAAATATGCACATCAATTAGTTTATTGCACATGAAACAGCTTAATACATATAGTGCAACAAAGCCTGGATATGTAAGGATCTTGTACAGTCAGATAAATAGCAAAACTATGTGGTAGGAGGGGAAATATGCACTGACGGTCTCCTGGCTCATTTTTCACAAGAGTTCAGTAGTCTGATGGAGAGAGGAAAGAAACTGTCAAGTCTAGAGATTCTACAGTGCATGCTTCTATATCACCTACCCCAGGAGAGGCAGGAAAACATAACGTTTTGCAGGATGCAAAGGATCACTGGATATATTCCTGGCTCTACTGAGGCAGTGCGATTTATGTAGGTCTTCCAGTGGTGGAAGAGAGGAACGAATGACTTTCTCTGCTGCCCTTGCAACTCGCTCAAGAGCCTTGCGATTGGAGGTGTTGCACCCCGCATATCAGACAGTGATGTTATTGGTAAGGACACTCGCTGGTACCCTTGTAAAAGGTTTGGAAGACGGTCTTTGATAGTTTTGCCTGCCTCAGTTTCCTTAGGAAGTGCTATAATTGCTGAGCTTTTTTGATAGTGTAAGATACATGGACTGACCAGGACAGAGCCTCAGTGATGTGTACTCCCAGAAACTTTATACTTTTGACCTTTTCCGCTGTCATCTCTTTCATCTCCAGAGATTGGTGTGGTTCTTGAGACCTTCTGAAATCCACAATCAGTTCCCTAAGTCTTGCCGACATTCAGCTCCAAGTTGTTTTTGTCACACCAGCCCAAAATATGTTCAATCTCGGTTCCTGTAGGCTGTCTCCTCTCTGTCTCTGATCAGACCTATGAACGTGGTGTCATCCACAAATTTGATGATTTTATTGGATTAGTGTCTGGCCACACAGTAATGTGTCAGCAAGGTGAACAGGAGAGGACTTAAGAAGCACCCCTGTGGTACTCATACATTCAGAGTTATGCTTTCGGAACTGTTTACTTGTCACCCACACAAACTGAGGGCTTTCCATGAGGAAACTTAGAATCCAATTACATAAGTGGGAGTTGATGCCCAGCTGTCGTAGTTTAATTATCAGATTCTGAGGGATGACAGTACTGAAGTCTATGAATGGTAGTCTTGTGTAGCAGTTCTTGCCTTCTGAGTGGGTCAAAGTTTCATGGACTGCTTGGGAAATGCCATCTGCTGTACTACGGTTCATCCTGTATGCAAACTGCAATGTGTCCAGAGTCACTGGTATGCTTGAGGCTATCTGATCTTTAACCAGCCTCTCAAAACATTTTATCACTGTTGAGGTTAAAGCCACTGGTCGGTAGACATTTAGAGTTGTTGGTTGTGGTTTCTTGGGTAAGGGAATGATGGTCATCTTCTTGAAACATTCTGGTACATTGGTACACTGGCCAGTTGTAGAGAAATATTGAAGATGTCTGAGTACTGCTGCCAGATCTTTCACACATTCCAGAGTACCCTACCCATAATGTTATCCAGGCCAGCTGCTTTCCTCGGGTTTACCTGTTTCAAGGTTCTGATGTCATAAGTTATGTTCAGGCTCAGCACTACTTCATCCCTGTCAATTTCCTCTTTCTAATTTCCCTTTTAAGTTCATATGTCTCTTAAATGTAAAGTAGGGGACTGACCCCAATATTGTACTAATATTATCATCACTAGTTATTAACGTCCAATTATTTTTAACTATACGCTATGTTAGAGGCATTGCAAAACTTTACAACCATAGCATTTTCATAACTCTCATTATTCTTTTTATGGTCATCTTTGATCACCTCTGTTTATTCCTTTACCAGGTATAGGGGAAAAAACTTGTTTGTCTTTTCAATATTACTTCATTTTTAATTTCTGCAAGTAAAGAGGAAGGGTACCCTCTATCAAGAAAATATTTACCAGTTTGTTGATTTCAGTCGGGAACCATGTATCATTAGATAAAATTCTTAACATTCCCACTATCTGACGTTTTGCTAAACTCTTTTTTTTTTAAAGGTGGATGGTTACTGGAATAGTGCAGAAAATTGTTTGAAAAAGAGAGTTTCCTGAATAATCCTGATTTGAATATATGGTTCTCAAAATTCTTATATAATATCAAATCTAAATAATTGATATTACTAAATGAACGTGTAGGTGAAACGTAAAAAGTCTATAGAGTAATTTAAAAGTGACAAAATCACCAAGTTTGATTTCATCACCTTTCCAAATCATAAATATATCATCCAGAAAACACACATAGGTGACCTCTTCACTCAGAAAAACTTGGAGTTACGAACTTGATGCTGTTCTCAGTGCCACAGTACAATACTGGCATATAAAGGGGTACAATCTGCACCCAATAGCTACGCCTGTCCTTTGAAGAATTCTCCCTCAAAGTAAACTATTATCCCGTACTCTACAAAATTCACTCACTAATATACTAACTTCTGCGTTTTTTCAAGTACTACAATGTAGGCACATGCCTCATGGAACCATTGTATGCCTACATGGTGGGGTATACATGAAAATACATCTATAACATCAATAGTGATTCACCATTCATCTTGATAAAACTAGTTTCTTTTACATGTTCTAGAAATCCCACAAATTAAGGATATACACACAATTTTTTTAGAAAATGTTTTAGTGAGCCATCAATGTAAACTGCTGTAGTTTAGTGTTTTTTTTATCCCACTGTGGATACAACAGGTCGCAATGGTGGATAACGTAGGTTATGTCTTTTTGGTATCCCAAAAATGACAGGTATTACTGTATGCTCAACCAATAAAAACTTATATAAACTATAATCGTAGTTTCATCCATCGAATCTTTCAAAATGAGATTAATTCTACAATAAAAACATGTATTTTATTTTCAGATAGCCTGCTGTACTGATTTTCATTGCTAAATAATTCATACATTCTAGAAACTAGCCACATTGTCCGTCCACAGACACTGAACCATTCTCTCCTCATAATGACCCACTCTCTGTGGAAAATCAGGCAAGTTTATCTCACCAGGACAGCTTGCAGCTAAGAGACATCCATTGCAGATATCAGAGCAATAAGCAAAACAGTTTTTAACGTTAAAACCTTCAGATCAGCATAAGCGGCAGGTTTGAAAGGTGGCAAGATCAATTTTTGCAGAATATAGTTGAGATCCCAAAAAAGTCATTTGCTTGCAAGGCGGTCTCATATGCAATATTCCTTTCATGAACTATTTTACTAAGAAAATGGGCGCTCTATTAGCAGAAAAGCAGAGATGGCCACTAAATGCACCCTAACGAATGTATACGATAAGCCATCCTTAAGTAGTTCACACAAATATTTCATGATCAGAGGTCTGAATCCTTAGCCATCTTTTTTTATGACCAGAGGTATGTTAACCACAAGGGACCCCTCTACCTGCGTAGGCACCACTTAGAAAACCTCAACCAGTCGCAAATGTGAGAATGTCTAGTAGCAGGTTTTCTGTCCTCTAACACTTGCTGCACATACTCGTGAAACAAGTACCTATAAAGTGTCAAGATTGAATAGTCCAGGCTCGTCAGTTGCAATTGCTCCAAACTGGGATGCACCAGTCACCCGAGACTGCATTAGCAAATTTCGAGTGTGAAGTAGTCTATGGTAATTGTCCTTGGCAAATACCATTGTAAGGGAGAACCAAGACTGTCTGGGCCAACAGGGGGTCACCACAATAACCTCTGTCATTTTTCAATGAATCTTCAGAAGTACCTTGTGAATCGGTGGAAACAGATACAGGAACATTAACGTCCAAGGGGACAAAAAATGCATTTGTCCTACAAGCTTGGCTGCAAGATGTCTGGAACAAAATTTCTCCAGCCATCTGTTTTGAAAGAAGGCAAACTTATCTCTTTGAAGCATTCCCCACATCTGGATTAGATCCTGGATCATCACTGCCTTGAGTTATCACTCTAGCGCGTCTACCCAGGATCGCCTTAGTTTGTCTGCCACAATGTTTTCTGATGGAATGTATGATGCTTTAAGAGTCAGAAAATGCCAACCACCTCAGAAAATATGAACTTTTCCCACGGTGTTTGTTGAGATACCACATCCCTCTGGGGGTGTTGTCCATAACCACAACAGGACCACCCCGAGTCCATAGGTGGTGAAGGACTAGAACACTGCTAATATTTCCTTAATATTGGTCTGCTTTCCTTGCATCTTTTGGGCTCCAAGTGGCCTGCACTTGTGTATCCACTGTCACAGCCAATGACATCAGACATCTGTTTGGACAGACTACGTCTGAATAGGTGGGAAGAAGGAAAGTCTTGATGGATACTCAGCTGTGTTCTCCACCGCTAACTCTCATCTGATGAACGGTAGTACCAGTAACTGGGATTCCAAGGAATGTAGGTGCTGGGTCCAACAATTTTGTACATACCACTAAATTTTCCTTAAGTGGAGAAGAGGCAGTGGTATCCTGAGAATCATGGATGTCATCAGTCTTAGGATTTTTAGGAACCGTCTTACTGAGGCAAGGTTCTTCTTGGAGAATACCTGAATCTTCATCTTGTAGGACAGGACCTTGCCTTCAGGAAGAATGTTAATTTTTTTTTTTTTTTTTTTTTTTTTTTACTGGTGTTGATTAAGCATCCCAGAAATATGAACCTTTATGAGGGTGTCAGGCACAACTTCCAAAGGTTCAACTTGAACCCTAGCTGGGAAAGCAAGGACAAGACATTCTCATTTAATTCCAGATAACTGTATGCAAATTCTGCACAGGTCAGCAGGTCGTCTAAGTAAGGAAAAATATGAATCTCAGGAGTCAGGCAGAAGACGACTACTGGAGCAAAACATTTCATAAACATTTGAGGTACAGTGGACAGCCCAAAGGGCATGGAAGAGATATCTCCTGAAGTGATTAGCAATAGGGATATGATGATACACATCCTTCAAGCCCAGGGTAACCATGAAGCAGTGGACCAGTAAAACAGAAAGCATTCTCTGCAGGGTGTGCATGTTGAAATTAGGGACTTTAAACCAAATAATCACGGCAAAAACTGGCGAAAAAAAACACTAAAATCAAAATAATTCACCAGCAGTACATATGGACAGTTTATTGACCAAGTTTAGCGCTTTCATCAATAAAGTTGACTTCATCAGAACAATTAACACAGGCAGTCATTAACATTTAAATTCAACACAAAGTAATGAAATAGCCTAAAATCTAACCAATTTAAAAAATGCGGAATAGATTAATAAATTAAATTAATAGATTTTAAAAATATATATATATATTTAGATTAGTATTAAATTGCAATGAAATACACTCTTACCTAAAATTGATATTAATTAAAACTTTTAGTTATGTACTCACCATAACTTCAGATGTTTGGGATCCATCTCGCCTACATTCTGAACTGATGGGTTCGGAGCCGATCCCTCGGCTCCGACTCGACACGCTTATGCTATAGAGCGAGGCCTCTAATTGGCTGAGCTATCTTTATCCCAGGATGCACCACCACTAATCCCCCAGATCTTGTTTGTCCGCATTCATGCACACATGCACAACTCGGTTATATAACATTGTTAGATGTTTCAAGATGAAACAACAGGATTCGGACCTTCTGATATCCTCTGATCTCCAAGGAAGGGGGAAGGAGGGTGGGTTATTAGGAATGTAGGCGAGATGGATCCCAAACATCTGAAGTTATGGTGAGTACATAACTAAAAGATGTTATGTGATCCTATCTCGCCTACATTCTGAACTGATGGGACAGCGTCCCTAGCACCTAAATCCCGGGTGGCTCATTGGAAAACACTCCTGAGCACTGTGGAACCAAATGAAGCTTGTCCTCTAGATGCCACATCTAATTTGTAGTGGGAAATGAAGGTGTGCGGGGAAGACCATGTAGCCGCAGCACAAATGTCACTTATAGCAAGCTTAGAATGAAATGCTACCGAAGTAGACATAGCCCTCGTAGAATGAGCCTTGACAGAGGTTGTAAGCTCTTCGTTAGAATAAACATATGCTTGAGTAATACAGTCCCTGATCCATTTGGTAATAGTGACCTTTGTGACAGCGTTGCCCAATCTGTTATCTGCAAAGGATACAAACAACTGATCTGTTTTCCTTGTTTGTTTGGTCCTGTCTAAATAAAAACGTAACTGTCTGTGGACATCTAGTGTGTGGAATATAAATTCCGCTTTGTTAGAGTATTTCGGGAAAAAAACTGGAAGCTCTAACGATTGTTGTAAGCAGAAAGTACAACAAACTTTAGGAACAAAAGAAGGATTTGGTCTGAGGGATACTCTGTCTTTATGAAAAACCAAGTACGGGGGTTTCACTGACAAAGCTTGAAGCTCTGAAACTCTTCTGGCAGAAGTAATCGCCACCAGAAAGGCTGTCTTCCATGATAGAAACTTTAGATCACATGTAGCTGCTGGTTCAAAGGGGAAAGAAGTCAAAGCGCGTAATACTATATCGAGATCCCATGAAGGTGCAGGATGAGAAATCGGAGGTCTTAATAAAGCAGCACCTTTCAAGAAGGTCTTACACAATCTGTTGCTCATTAAAGGTGGGTCTATGGATTCGTGAAAATTAGAAATTGCTGCCAATTGTACTTTGATGGTAGAAACTGAAGAACCTTGATTGAAAAGAGAGGTCAGAAATTTTAGTACTTCTGCCACGGGGGTAGAAATGGGGTCCAGGCTCCAGAGTTGAGCCCAAATAGCAAACCTTTTCCATTTGCTAGAATACAGTTTCTTTGTAGCAGACTTATGGGCCGAAGATAATATGTGTACAACATCTGAATCCAATGTATGACTCCTGACTATCGTCGGAAGAGGAGGAGCCAAACCGTCAATTTTAAGGTGTGTAGGGACTGGTGGAATAGTCCCGACTGACGAACCAGTAGGTCTGGTATCTGACCCAGAAACCATGGACCTTGCAGGGCATGTTTTCGAAGATAGGGGAACCACACTTGACGAGGCCAGTAAGGAGCAATCAAGATCATTTTGCTCCCCAAGAGAGATGCCTTTTGAATCACCCTGGGGAGGAGTGGAACTGGAGGGAAGGCATAAAGCAAGCCGGTGGGCCAAGGATGGACTAATGCGTCCATGGGGCTCTTCCCCGGAGCCGGGATTAGGGAGAAGAATTCCTTGCACTTCGCATTCAGAGGAGTCACGAAGAGGTCGCAACACGGAACTCCCCATTCGCTGAAAATATGACTTGCCACTGTCATATTCAGAGACCATTCGTGAGGGGAGAGGATTGTTCTGCTCAATCTGTCGGCTATGACATTGGACTTGCCCGGTATGTGAGTAGCCACTAGGAAGCGTTTGGTCGAGACTGCCCATTCCCAAACTCTCATGGCTTCTCTGCAAAGAGGATAGGATCTGGTCCCTCCTTGTTTGTTCAGGTACCAGACAACTGACATGTTGTCTGAGTGAACCGCGATTACGCCCTGGGGGAGATAATCATGAAGGGCTTGAAGGGACAGGAGTACTGCCCTCAATTCTAGGATGTTGATATGAAGACCTGCCCAGGGAATGCCCCCCCCACCCCATCTGGGAGGCGTCCGTGGTCAAAGTGGCCGCCGGAGGAGGAAGAACAAAGGGTCGTCCCTGATCCAAATTGGAGGGCACTAGCCACCAGCGAAGGTCCCGTTTGCAAGATTCCGTGATCCATATGAGGTGACTGAGACGGAGTTCCTGAAAGGACCACTGAGCTGAAAAGAAGCCACTGGAGGATTCTCATGTGCAACCTTGCCAAGGGGACTAGAAGAACTGTTGCCGACATGGATCCCAATAACTGCAGGACCATTCTGGCTGGGGCTTTGGACCTGGGAAGTAAGGCTCGAACTTGATTTTGTATGGTTTGAATTCTGTCCGAAGGTAGATAGACCCGCATTTGGTTTGAGTCTATCTCTACCCCTATGAATCTTATTCGTTGAGATGGCCGCAATACAGACTTTGGCCAATTGAAGGTGATTCCAAGGGAATTGCCCAGTAAGATAGTGGCTTGTAGGCTCCGCCGAAGTAGATGCTTGGAGGTGGTAGTTAGGAGCCAGTCGTCTAGATACGGAAACACCTGGAATCCTAGACTTCTCAGGTGAGCAGTCACTACTGCCAAGCACTTGGTGAACACCCTGGGGGCTGTGGTGAGACCAAAGGGCAGCGCACGGAACTGAAAATGACTGCATCCTAGGCTGAAGCGCAGATGTCTCCTGGACGCTTGATGTACCATGATATGGTAATAAGCATCCTTGAGATCTATGGAGCACATCCAAACACCCTTCTCCAGCAATGGGAGAATGGTTTGTAGAGTGACCATTCGGAACTTGGACTTTCTGACTGAACGGTTTAGGATGCTGAGGTCCAAAATGGGCCTCAAGTCCCCGGTCTTTTTTGGCACCAAAAAGAATCTTGAGTAAGTTCATAATCCAATCTGGTCTACGGGGACCGGTTGGATGACTCCTTTTTGCAGCAGCTTTGAAACTTCTGAGGCTGCGGTATCCCGTTGACTGGGTGGCGGGTCCGGGATTTTTTTGGACTGAGGGATGGGGTGAGAGAATGGGATGGAGTAACCTCCGGCAATAATCCGAAGCACCCATCGGTCCTGAGTGATCCCTTCCCAGGCCTTCAGGTGCTTCGAGAAACGACCCCCGACTGGCTCCGGAGCAGCACAGCCGGGCAATCCCTCAGGGACTATGAAAGGCTGAAGAGCCACGAAAGGATTTGCGGTCTCCAGTATTGCGAGGGCCTCTGCCGCCTCTGGGATGGCGTCTTCCAGATGAATTTCCCCCTCCTCTGCCTCTGGAAGGGAAACCTTCCTGCTGAGAGGGGTAAGGCTTCTGAGATCTACGTAACCACATCTTCCCTCCTCTTTTAGCCTTGGGATAAGGCCGAAAGGGAGTGGAAAATCGTGCCCCTACGGCAGTCAGAGTCTTACCCTCCTGTTCACAGCGGGTTAGTGTGTCTTTTACCTTGGGTCCAAACAGGGAGGACCCATCAAAGGGGGCGTCGGCAAATAAAGACTTAAAGGCCTCCGCGAAGTGACACAGGCGGAGCCAGGCTTGTCTATGTAGAGCAATGCCTGTACCCGCCGCTCTACTCGCCCCTTTGGCCGCATACGAAATGAGCCTCATGGACGAGTTCGAAATGGACGACATTGTAGCCAGCTGAGAGCCAACCGTCTGGGCCAGCTCCTCAGGCAGGTTACCCAAGAGGGTATCGGATAGCTCCTTAATCAGATCCCTCTGAAATCTGGTAAAGTGCGTCAGGTAGTTCAAAGACCTCAGTGTAAAGGCCGCTGAACTAAGGGTGCGCTTTCCGTACCGATCCATGCTCCTAGACTCCTTATTAGGAGGATGGACGTAGAAGCCTCTGCTACATCTTGCTGGGTAGCAGATGCCACCACCAAAGCATCTACAGCCACACCTTTAGTAAGGAACTCTCTATCAGGGGGCGCCGAGAGAAATTTGTTCGGACGAGCAGGCACCGGTTCCATAGAGTCTGGGTGTTCCCACGCCCTCAGACAGATCACATCCAAGAGCTCGTTGAAGGGCGGAGACACCCAGGAGGTGGAGGGCTGAGCCCCGAAGGCCTTCAGGAACACCGACTCATCAGCAGAGGGAGGTTTGGACTGCCAGCCGCCTCGCTGTTTTAGGGCTTCTAGGATGTCTGCAAATGAGACATCCGAGGACGACTTAGGGGACCCCTCTGTGTTCTTTCGACATAACTGCTTCGCCAAAGAACCAATAAAGTGAACACTAAACACTAAAACACTAAACTTTAGTTAAGACAGTTCAATACAACTTTAACAAAAAATTCTCTTTCTTTTTTTTTTTTTTTACAGTAACAGAAACAGTAAACTGACAAAAAAGAGTTAAAGATAGAGAGAGGGAGTCAAGACCCTCTAACTTAAACGGGTACTTGACCCAAGAAATTACACAAACAGAAACGTAACAGGGGAAGGCCCCTCTAACTGAAACGGGAAACCTTCCCTGACTAAAAATTTCACGAAATTAGTAACACAATTTCACCAAACACACTAATATAACAACAATAGCTGTTAAAACAGCTTTTGGGTTCAAAGAAAGAAAATTTGTGACAGGAAAAAGCCTAATAACTAGTACTTAGCCCAGCCAATGTTGAGACCACGTCTAAGCTTGATAGCGGCAAACGAGATCTGGGGGATTAGTGGTGGTGCATCCTGGGATAAAGATAGCTCAGCCAATTAGAGGCCTCGCTCTATAGCATAAGCGTGCCGAGTCGGAGCCAAGGGATCGGCTCCGAACCCATCAGTTCAGAATATAGGCGAGATAGGATCACATAACATCATAATATTCTTAAAAAATGTATGGTTACAAAAAGTTTTTTTTTAAAAATTCCAAAATTTGTTATACAACCTTAGACATTCCAATGAAAAATAAATAAACAAGATATCCAAGTGAAAAATCTAATAAAGAAAGGCTGTTGTAAATGAATTAATCTATACTCTCTCAGCCCTTTCTTTTAAAGCAGGAACAATGGTTATAAAATCATTCAAACCTGGGCATAGGCTAGCTGCCAAACGTAGTTGCCACATAAGCTCTTTCTTATTGAGAAAATTCTTCCAATCCCCACCTCTAGGGTTGATCTCTATATGGTCAAGAATACCAAATTTAAAACCAGAAAAATCAGGACATGTTTTACTGTGTATATACAGTGCATTGGTTTCTTTTGCTTTATTAATATCATAAATGTGTTCATAAATCCTGGACCTTAAAGCCCTCTCAGTCTTTCCCACACAGAACCCAGTGCAGGTGTTACACTTTGCCAAGATGGCAGAATGGTTAAGGCCTTTACCTTGCAGACACAAAGTGCAGGGTTTGATTCTCACATGGGGTAATTGGCTAGGCTTAAAAATGGCCCATAAGGGCAATTAGCCTAGTACTAATCTATGAACCTATGAGCCTAATTAGACTATCTTACTAGTAAGACAATTTCCCTTTTTAAAAAACACTGTATCCTTATTCCTGTTATCTAAAGTTAAACTGCTAACCTGCATAATAAACTTACATTGCGAACAGCGCCCACAGGCCTTAGTAAAGTCATGTAAATTGTGAAAGTCTAATACCGGAACTACCCTCTAAGGTCATCTTCAAGTTACGACCCCCACCTTGGTACAAAACAATGGTCTTTCCTCCACAACTCGCAAAATATCCTGATCGCTCCAAAAAATACTTAAATTTTTTACAAAGAATGCTTCTAATATTGTTATAAAAAGGGCTGTATTGTATAACACAGGCTTGAAGAAAATTATTGACTGTACAATCCCTTTTTCCTATGAATTTGGGTGGGGTTTCAACAAAACCCCTACCCAATAATGGTTGATATTTAGAGCCCCACTCCTTCAACACATCTTGGAGTATAATTTCCATTTCCAAAGGATAATCCCTTACTAAAAACATGTTGGTTAAATTTTTAAACTCCTCAATGACATCTTCAAAATGTGAAGTCATCTGGGAAATTCTAATAGCCTGTCCTTTAACAATACTTTTTTTCTGAAAAAGGGGGTGATGGCTATTGAAATGAAGATGAGAATTGCAAAAGGTTTGCTTTCGATGCACCCTAGACCTAAAACCATCAGAATCTTTAATAGTGGTGTCTAAATAATGCATTTCTTTATCATGAACTTCATAGGTAAATTTAAGATAATTGATGGCACTATTGAAATATTCAATAAATCCAGGAAAGACATCCTTATTTCCCTTCCATAAAATAAAAATGCCGTCCAGGTACCTACTATATAGTAAAACATCAGAATAAAATCTACTAGGAAATACATACTCCTGTTCCCATCCCAATAGCACAATAATTGTGTAAACGGGGGCGCATGCTGCCCCCACTGCAACCCACTGAATTTGTTGGTAGTATTGTCCTTTGAAAAAAACATAATTGTTGTCCAATATTATACCCATAATTTTGCAAACAAGATGCACATTTCCAGGGGATAATTTGGAATGTAAAAACAACATTTCTTCAAAATAGCCAAAACCCTTATTCCTGGAAATACAGGAAAATAAATCCTGCACATCAATAGTCAAAAAACTAACATCCAGGCCCCAAAGGTCCGGCATAATTTGCCCCAAAAATTCCCAAGAATCTTTGATAAGATGAGGCATCCCTTCAACCACATGTTTACCCATTTGGTCCACAAAACCTGCCAAGTTATGGGTCTTGGATCCCCCTAATGCTACTGTGGGTCTAAAGGGTAGTGCAAAAACATTTTTGTGAACCTTAGGGATGCCAAACAAACTTGGAACTTTGGGAAAGGAATTCAATAAGAATTGATCAGTTTCCTGATAATGCTTTGTTCCAATAGGTATTCTTCCAGGAAACCATCTATTCTCCAATTGGAGATATTAATTTGATTCTTGGAAACCTGTAAATAAATATCTTCTTTGAACAAAATGAACTGCATAATATTTATGTAATCTTCACTTAGGAAAATCACAATCCCCCCACCCTTGTCAGGGGCCATTATATGAACACTTTTATCTTGTCTTAATGAAATTAACAAGTCCTTCTCCTTCTGATTCAAATTATGGTAAAATTTCTTATTATTAGACCATAGCTGATAAACATCTTCCTTCACCAATTTTTCGAAACTAGCTACCAAAGGATTTAGGGGGGTTGTAAACACTATTTCCTCTCAAAGATGTAGCTTTCTGAACCACTGCGCCACTGCTAGTGGATGGGAATAAAAGTTGAAAATTCACTTTCCTTGCATACAATTGTATATCAAGCAATACCTTCTGCTATATCTGGAACTCGGGTTGGAACAAATTTGAAACCTTTAGAAAAAAGTGAAAAAAACTCCAGAAATAACCCTTGTCAGTGTAATTAAAAATGTTAAATCCCTTGAAGGTACAAATTATATTGGGACAAGTTCCTTCTGATACCTGCCCCTGCCCATCCCTTTGTAGGCATTGCCCCTGTGTGGACAGAATTTGGAATTGTAATAATGCTGAGCTTCCGGTTGTCGGTTCGCTATTCTTTCCGAGCGTCTTAGGGTGGGAAAATCCCCCTGTTCTGGATATTCCTCAACAGAGGGCTGACCAAAATGCATCCCACCCTCACCTTCATGTAATTCTGGATAGGTCTTACCTTCATTAAAGGCATATTTACATCCCCCAGATACCTGGCCTTGCCTATCAATAAATAACCTATCAATAGGATAAACCGTTTTAGACTGATGATAGATATCTCGAATCAGTTTCCTCCTCTTTTTATGAAATTGCACATTATACTTTTTTTCAACTATCAAGCACACTAAAATAAAACTCCTCTCATTGAGGGAACAATAAATCTTCAGAAATACACACATTTAATTATTCCACTTCTTTTTGAATTTGAACCTTCATTTGTTCCTGAAAAGTAACACTTTATTGAGGAGCTCAATTCCCCATTGATCAAACATGCTAGTAAAATCGTTAACCATATCAGAATCATAGTATAATCCAAAGGGAAATTTGTAAACACGCAGTCCCTGGGGAATTGCTTTCAACCTGACACATTCATTAAAATAGACCGTTTCCATTTGTAAAGTCTTTAATTTATATAACTTTTTTTCAAACCCGAAAATCATGTCCTTAATGGAGGAATACTTCCTGTCCTGTTTCCTCTCCAAATCATGCAAAGTTTCACCAGGTTTGTGGGTCTCAACAAAACTTAATTTTTGATTAATTAGACCCTGAAATTTAAAATTTGTCCCTACCAAAGTTTTGGGCGAAATAGAAACACAAACATTGCCATAAACCGGTTTAGTGTTAACTTTGGAAGAGGCTACGGAATTCACCTTAGAAAAAGATTGACACACAGTACCTTTATTACCAAATGCAGCTTGCTGGGATACTTCCGATGTACCCGTTTGAATAATCTCCACATCTTTGCCAAAATAAACCACTCCATTGGTATTCAACCTTTCAGAAGCCAAACTGCAGTTGAAATTAGGGACTTAAAGTATTCAGAAAGGATATGTCCAATACCAGTCTCCAAGGCAGCTCTTTTTTGGGGGCCAAGAAAACTGTGGAGTAGAAACCTTTCACTCTCTCAGAAGGAGGGACCAACTCTATGACCCTTGCCTCCAGCATGTGCCAGTGTACAGGGAGAAAAAAAAGTGTAGTCTGGTCTGGCAGATGAGGCCCTCACTCCCCAGGCCGAATGGTGGTGAGTGTTCCATCCACTGCCATCTGTATCCTCTACCAACAATACTGAGCATCCATTTGCTGGAAATCACTGATAGCCAAATTGCCTTCTTGAAAGTTAATTTTCATGATGAGGATACCAGAGGAGAACTTGGAAATGACCGGTACAATGCCTTGGCATAGTTATACTGACAGTTTATGTGGGAAGGGTTACCCTTTTTCGGAAATTAACCCCTCATTAGGTTTGGCAGAGCACTCATCCTGCCACTTCCTTTGGCTGGCATACTTTTTGTTCAGGTGCAGCTTTTGTTTGTTGGGCTGCCAAAAATGATCTTGCTTACTGGAAGAAAACTTAGGAACATGAAACATTTTAGACACCCCTTGCATCAGCTCACCTCTATCATCCAAGAGTTTAAGAATTTGATTTAGATGACATACCAAACACACAATCAGCATCTAACAGAGCATTCAAATTCTCATTCTTTAACTTATCAGAAAAGCTTTGGTTGTGCAATCAAGCGTACCTCCTTACTACAAAAGACAATGCCACATTTCTAGAAACAGTATCAGCCCACTCCTAGGCAATCTAACACATTTAGACACTTGTGAAACAGGAGCAACAATCTCTTCCCCATAGTTATTTGGCTCTAGAGATCAGTGATGCATGAAACTCATGTAAAGCATGCATACACCTCAACATAAACTTCCACATAAAATGCTGACAATCAAAAACTTTAAAAGTTACTGTGTTGCACTGTGCCAGCTTCTTTCCCTGAGATTCTAGCCACTTGCCTGGTGCATCTTGAGGGACTCAGATGAAAACTCTCTCTATTTGAGAAGATCGATGAAGATGAAAAAGCAGGGCCCACAGATAAGGGGGCTTGGAGGCCAGGCATGGGTAAGCACATCATGACTTTTTTTACACACTTTTTAGGAAGAAACTCCTTCAGCAGAGGAGAAATGCAAATTTCCTTAAAAGCATCGTCCAGTGCTGGGACCAACAGATGGGAAGGTCACCACATCTAGGATCTCATCCTCCAAAAGATCATATACCCTGCTGATCTCGAAGGCAATGAATATGAATAGAAAATGGTGTGAAGAAAGCTCACAATTGAATCCATCCCTAAATCTAGCCAGCATTTGGAAAAGAAGCAACACTGGTTTGGGTTTCAGGACCTTTTCGTCCTCAAGGGAAACTGATCAGTAACAATTCCAAAAGCGCAGATTCTGGATCCCTTTCAAAATCAGGATCCTTAATTGGCTGAAATGGGTTGGGAGTATGATTGCTACTTGTAAGTCCAGGTTTGCAGCACATTCTCTCTCTCTTTTTGCATCCACTACAATAGTGGGAGACATATCGACACTGGCAACAGATTCTACACCTCTGACACACAAGACGACCCTGTCAGACAAGGCTTCAATAGCTGCTGCTTGGAACTGTGATTGTTTGGATTTTGCCAGAAAAAAAAGCCTCTACATCTACAGCTTTTTTGCAAGCTAACCTGGAAGTTGGGCAACCCTTCAGACCATTTGTTTTTGTGATGTGCCATGCCACAGCTGGCACCGTCTCCACTCAGTTCAATGTCTTTGGGGTTTTTAATACTAGGATGGGAATGGACCCCATTTTTGAATCACGGTATAATTAGAGCTTATGAAATTAATATTATTTCAGTCTTTCGTATTACACAAGAGTGCTGGTCTTGGTACCCACAATCTTTTGCATCCTAGTAAATGATCTTTGAGGTACCCGATGCTTCACAACCATAATAGAGAGGTGGTTATGCCCTCATTCTCTATACTTCCTCGTGTGTTTTAAGTTTTGTCCAAAAAACAATCAGCAGCCCATTAAAAGGGAAGTCCATGGCAGCATCACTTACATAAATTCAGTGCTGATGAAGATGGGAATGCTTTGGCCTAGAACTCTGGCCAAGCCTTTTGTAGCACTGTGAGCGAGCCACATCATAAGGATAGCAACTAACAAAGCTGTGGAAGACTGGGAGATCAGTGTACATTTCAATGGTCGACCTGGTAGCTACTGCACAGCATTACTGAAATTTGGTCTAAAATATCCCTCCCTATTCTACTACCTGTGAGAAAATATAATGTAAAATGGATCAAGCAAAACCTGTTCTAGCACTAGAAACCATATCCAGTTTATAATGTTTAGCAAGGTATGCGCTGAAGACTAAATAGCAGCTGCAAAGATGGAACAGTTGTCCAACCCCTTGATGAAAACACCAGAGAAGGCAACAGCTGAAGTGCAGTGAGCTCTAATGGAAGTAGACAGACATTTGCCATGAAAACATCAAAAATAGCTTTAGATATCCAGGAGAAGATGGCTTGTTTAGAAACAGCCAAACCCAATGTCTAGGAATGAAATGAAACAAAAAGGTGGTCAGATTTATGAATGGCCTTAGTTTTATCCAAATACGTCCAGAGCTGTCTGCACAAATTCAAGGTATGTAGGCCCTTCTCACTAGTAGACTAAGAAGGAAAAAAAAGGAAGGGAGCTGAACTATCTGATTCAAAAAACTCACTCACCATCCTGGGCATAAAAGAATGATTAGTAAAAATGGGCCCCCTATCCCTGTGAAAAAAAACAAACAAAAAAAAACATGAGGGATGGGCATAAGGGCCTGAAGGGCAGAAACCCTCTAAGCTAAAGAGCAAGCAATAAGACAGCCCTCCATGTACAATGCTGTAGAGAAGCTGAATCTGCAGCCTCAAAAGGAGCCTGGGTGAACTTTATAAAAAGAAAACTGAGGTCCCAAGGATGAATAGGCTTCCTTGGGGGCCTAAGATGCAGAACACCTTTAAGAAACTCTCTGACCTGAAAATAAAAGGCCAAAGGAAAACTCAAGGGCAGGCAGAAAAAGCTAACAAATGGGCCTTTACAGAAGAACAGGCCAAGCCAGATTGGAGCAACTAACACACACAGGACAGAATCAGGATGCCCAATGAAAAGGATCCAGTGTATGAGCACAGCACCAGACAGAAAATCTCTTCCATTTGGACACATGACATTTTGGGTGCAGGTGTTCTTGCCTCCTGTAAAACACTGAGCATGGCCTCAGAAAGCAGGTGCCTCAAAGGGATCAAAACCCTACCACCCACAGTGTCAGCTGGAGACTGGACAAGTGCGGATGGAAGAGTGACACCTTGTCTTGCATGAGGAGGTCCAACCACTGAGGTAACTTAAGACTGCCTCTGGCCAGATCTATTGAGGGGGAACCAGTGCCATACTGGTAAAAGGAGTCACTAAAGACTTTTAGGAAGTTCAGCTGAATCATCTGCAGGACTTCTGGAAAGCAGGGGAAAGAAAGCACAGAGAAAGATCTCCTTCCAAGGGAAAGAAAGGGCACCTTCTTCCTCACCAGATGGCATGGCACGCTGGAACAGAAAAGAGGGAGCTGCCTGTTAAGAGGCATGGCAAAAAGATCTACCCAAGGAATACCCCACCAATGGACTATGTCCAGAAACTTGTCTGCGAGGCATCCATTCGAGAGCCTGTGTTCTGGACGTGTTCAAGGTGTCTGCCACTAGTTCATGGTCTCAGAGAATATACACTGCTTAAGAGTTAACTGACAACTGAGTGCCAGATCTAGCTCTGAACAGTCAAAACTGTAGAGATGGTAAGACTTTATGCCTCCCTGTTTAACATACCACATTTACTGTGGTGGTGTCCGTGTAAACCTTCAAAGGGCCTGGAGACAGCATGGGGTGTAAAGCCTGAAGATCCAAAATCAGAGCTTTCATCTGATATTGACATGGTCTGATCACTGATGGGGTGGGACAGAGACCTTGAACTTTCAGATGACCACAGGGAGCCGCACACCCCATGTCTGAAGCATTGAACAGTTCTTGAGAGGGAACCACAGGCTGAAAGAGCAGGCTTGGGGTGAGGGTAAGTCACTGAATACACCACTTGAATTCCCACTTTAGATGAGGAAGAGGCACACTGGAATTCAGAGGGTGGCAATACTGAAGCCAAATCGACATGAGGGATCACTGAAACTTTCACATGTACAGTGGTGCAAGAGGAAGCTTTGGAATAGAAGAGGCTATGAAACCTAGAGCTCGGAGAAAACATTCTGTTTGGAATAAAAGGCAGAGGAAGAACAGAATGAAAGAAAGTTGTCAATGACAGAACCTTTTAAGGTAAAAGAGAAACCAACACTGGCACTGTCTAAATGCTGCAACCCAGATACACAAGGTCCTGAGAAGTCATTACAGACTTTTGAAAGTTGACAGTGAATCTCAAACTTTGGAGGAAAGATGCAGAGAACTCTAGATCCTGTAAAAATGCAACTGGGAGAAAGTACCTAAAAGCAACAGGTCACCTATACAATGAAAACTCTACATGCCTTAGAGCCTGCAAAGTCAATCACAGGAGGTAGGCATTTTGTGGGGTCTATATCATAACATCGAAGTTGCAAAACTCAAAATATTATAATATTGAACAGAAAACCTCAAAGACTGACAACAGCGAAGCCGCAAAGCATCAAATTCTTTCCCAGGGAAAGAATTTGGTGGGCCGTTTCCACAGCTTTGCTATTTCCTCCACTGTGGTGTGATCTCAGAGTTGGTATATTTAAGTAGGAGGAGTGTGAGGGCACATTGGGGGGTGTGGGGGCGAACACTAGAAATAGTTTATAGTGTTAGTGTGTTTCATGTTTTGTCCTGGAACAGCAATTTTTTTTCCCAGTTAAAAAAAAAAATGTTGTTCTCAGCTTTCGGAGTTTTAAGGTTTCGAGGTTAACAGTTCATTGTTACTGTATTCGATGTTTTACCATTTCGTTGTGATATAAACCCCATTTTGTGAATATCTTTGGAGCAGTCCAGAGGCCAAAGAGCAAAGCAGAGAATTTAAAGCGAGAAGAAGAAACAGAGAAACTTCAAAACTTCCTGAAAACAGAATGGACAGGAATATGAAGTTAAGCATTCTTCAGATACAAGGGCACCAGAAAAGCCTGGGGTACAACAAGAGGAAATAGGGTTTGAAGAGTAAGTATCTGAAAAGAAGGAACCTTCAAATAAGGTGTTGAGCAATGAAAGATCCAGAATAAGTCTCCAAGTGCCCATTTTTCCAGAAACCAGGAACCTCCAGGAATAAAATATCTTTCCTGCTTGCGAAGGAGGAACAGGTTGAATAGTTCCCTGGTTCAACACGGACCCAAGGACCTCCGAAAACTGAAAAAAATCATTCCAGAGGAGGTTGGGGAATCCTTGAAAAAGGAAGGACAGACTTTCACACTATGAAGTCACCCTGGCAGATGGACAGAACCCAAGAATTCCATGTGACAACATGCCAGTTTGGAAGACAAGAGAGCCAAACGGCCAAGGGAATCTGGCTGAGTGGTGGAAGGGCAAAGTCAAAGAGAAGCAGGCTTGTCAGATAAAGGACGCTTCTGAGCCAAAGAAGCCATTGAAGACCTAGTAAGAGGAGCTTGCCTACCACCTTTCCTGCCTTTGCTGGTCTGAAGAAGCTGGCTGTGAACAAATTCAGACGTAGTAGGATAGTTACTCTGAAACTTGGGGATAGGGGATACAAAAAGATCCTGCAAAGCTTTACCTTCTTTCCCTGAAGAGATTTAAAGCAGCAGGAGCAGTCTCAGAGATTTTTATTATTCAAAGGAGCATCCAACAACTTGACTTTAATGTCTTTATGTAAGGACTGCAGGCGAAGACAAGAATAAAGCCTCATGATAGACCCAAAGGCAGCAGCTCTTGAAGATACAGCAGCTGCATCATAGCTACACTTCACAGACTGATGAGCCACCCGAGAGGCAGAACCTAAAATAGAGCAAAAGATTTTACTTTAGAATCAGGGAGGTCAGAAGTAACCTGACAAGCCTGGGCAATCAAGGCCAGGGCATATCTGTTCATATGGGTCTGATAAGTGAGGCCCCTAAAGGCCAAAGTAGAAGCAGTATAAACCTTATTAGTTGCCTCCATTGCCCTGTTATCCTTATTCTGAAGACAGAACTTGAAAGAGGGCAAAAGTTTAGAAGGCTTGTCAGAAGAGACGGACAACACAGCAGGGTCAGCAGGACGACACTTAAAAATTGACAATCCTCAGGAACATTAGAGAACCTGTCAGGTTTCTTTGGAAAAGGAGAATGAGAATCAAGAGACTTAGAGGCAGTAATAAAAGTGTCTAACAAAGCAGCCAATGCAGGAGGTACTGCCAAAGGTTTAGGAGTGCCCACCTGAAGCAGCTCCTAATACCATTTCTGGATATCAGACACGAGAGGAATCCCACAAAGTATGTCATCGCACTAGCTGTACTATCTCCAAATGACAAGTCCTCAAAAAGGAGGTTCAGGAATCACAGACTCTTATTAGAATGGTAAGCCAGAGGCAAAGGGATCTGGGAAGATTAGGACAGGGACTCATCATCAGACTCTGAATCTTCATCTGAGGAATCAGTTTCCCAAGCTCATTTAAGAGAAATTGAAGTCCAAGGGAAGTAGACAAAGAAAACCCTTTGGGAGGCTTCAGGGTCATTAAGGGGTTAAATAGGCCCAGAGTATACTCCTGACACTCATTTGAGGATCCTTAGGGTATACAGAAGTATCCTTAGTCTTTGCTTTTTCTCAGTAGAGACATCAGTCCTAACAAAAACCAGAGGTTCTGACCCTTGACAAGATTCAATAAGAGTACCTGGAACCTCTTTTCTGACCAGAATCTGCAGAATCTCTTTAGGGCCCTCCAAGATGATCAACCACGGTTCCCCCCTCAATGTCCAAAGCAGACACCTGCAAAACCTCACAGATGTGCAAAAGAAAGGCGCTCTGCCAGCCTCTGACTGGGTCACGGCACACGAATCAGATGTAGACACCAGACTACCTACAGACCTTACAACCACTTCTAGAGAGACATCCCATGTAGGCTGGACAGCCAAAGAATCCAGCTGAGACTTCTTGGCCTTCTTGCTTAAAAGGACCTCGGGATTAGAAAATTCCGCCATGCTACTTTTGACTAATAGTTTAAGTCTCTGGTTTTCGGTTTAGATGGCCAAGGAAGGAAACAGACTTCTATGAGTCTTAGGTGCAAATGCTTTGCAAATGGTACAGGACATATGGTCTGGGGGCAGCACCCAAACAAAAAAGACATGGCTTATGACAATCCTTATGGGGGAATCTGCCTACCACACTGACATTTGCCCTTCTTGGATGACATGAACTGTAGGTAAACAAAAAAAAAAAGACCCTAAACTGAGCACTTATCTGATGTGTAGGTATTCAGCACAGCAAAAGCCTTTTCAGACTGACTAGCGATAAGGGCACTTAGGCTGGCAGCAAAAATGTTCTGGTTAACTGCATCCGTATGTCACCTTTACGTCCTTCATCAAGGAGGGGGAGCATACATGTAACGTACAGTCCATGCAAGATCTAAAGGCTTTGGTATACTGGCCAGATGTTGAGCTAATCTTGGCAAGAGATCCATACTGCCAAGAATGCTGCAACAGTGATACAAGGACATATAGTCTTAAATGGAGGTCGAATATGAATAACGTCTTTAAAAAATTGTGTCTACAAACCTGGAAGCCAAAGGTGTATTCAGAAGCAGACAAGTTGAGATGGCGGACATATTAACTTTAACAGATGAATATATCAAACCATAATTGATCAACTCGCACAGATAAAAGGACCCTAGGAACCCCCCCCCCCCCAGAGAAAAAGGGTCCAAATTACACTTGAGACACCAAACAGAAAATCTCTTCCATTTAGTCACATATGATTTCCTATTAGTGGATTTTCTGGCCTCCTGCAAAAACCAATGCATGACCTCAGAAAATCGGTGCTAGAATAGAACCAAAGCCTTAGCAGTCAAAGTGACATGAATGGTGGACAAGTGAGGGTGAATCAAATATCCCTTGTCTTGTATGAGAAGATCCATCCTGTGATGTATCCTGTGATGTAACTTGTGATGACTGCCTCTGGACAGATGAAATAGAATAGGGAGCCAGTGCTGTCTGGGCCAAAAAAGGAGTCACCAGCAAGACTTCTGGTGTGTCTCACATGACCTTGTGCTGGACATGTGGTAAACAAGGGGGATAATGAAAACAGAAACATCTCTTTCCAAGAAAGACATGGTGCTCACTTTCCATGTCAGAAGATTTGGCAGTCTGGAACAGAAATGGGGAAGCTGTCTATTCATAGGGGAGCCAAACTAATCTGAGGAGTACTTCACTGATGTACAATGGCCAGTAACACTGCCATGTGAAGAATCCATTTGCAAGAATTTGACTGGGATCTGCTCGGAGAGTTTGCCACTAGATTGCGCTCTGGAGGAATGTAAACTGCCTGAAGAAAGAATAGTGTAAAATCTAACCATAACTATAGATGCCCTTCTATTCCATGTTGCAGTATTCTTAGTGTGGGATTCTCCACCTCAGGCGACCTGAACGTCAGCTCATATACAAAACCTTAAGCCTGGTTGTTGTTGGTGCGTGGGATGTCACATGTAAGGCCATAAACCAGGGACATTAACTGTGATGTCTGCACGCACAGACCTCAGAACTAACAGCCCAGATAGTAAACTAAGAGCCAAATGATGTCCACCAGAAGTACCATGTACAAACTCTGACTGACCAACTAGCTCTTGATACTTGATTCAACCCTACCATCTCAACCCTGCTTTTACTTCATCTTAACATCTACTGATACACTTCATCATAGTATTACATACTACTGTATCATAAAAAAATAAATAAATAATATTTACTGGACATGTTTTACTACTAGGTGTATTACGTAAAGTACAGTTTTGTACCTACCATAAATGTAGATGTCCGATAGATATGCAACTGCAGTCCTGACATATGGGTTGTCCTGCCTCAGGGAGCCCTTCAGTCGGCCGGATTCCAAAGTCCGGGTCCGGCGTCGGCCGATGTCACCTACTCCCCGACGTCAGAGCGGCTGGGGTATAAAGGCATCCGCCGACACCATCTTCTTCAGTGTTTCTTGCCCCAGATGCTAGGTGCCCTCCAAAGAAGGCTAAATTTGGTGAATAGATAAAAAATTCCAGACATGCACAACAGTAATAAACAGATACACCATAACAGATATCCCCAGCCAATAGAGGAAAGGGGGAATGGACCCAAAAGGAAAATTGCAGAAGGGTAGGAGGGAGGGAAAACCTGACTGCAGTTGCATATCTATCGGACATCTACATTTATGGTAGGTACAAAACTGCACTATGTCCTTCAAGAATGCAACTGCAGTCCTGACATATGGGTTGAATACCATAGCCAAGCTGGGGGTGGTAGGATCTAAGAAAGGGATGGTGTAGCTAAAATGCCCTGCAGGACTGCCGAAGCAAAGCCTGCTCGGGATCTGGAGTATAAAGGCAGGTTGTAGTGTTTGGTAAATGTATGCATGGAGCTCCATGTAGCAGCCTCTAGAATGTCCTTTGTAGCCACTCCTCTTAGAAAGGCTGTGGATGTGGCTATAGCTCTGGTGGAGTGTGGCCTAATATTGGCTGGCACACCTTTTCCATGGAAAGAGTAACAGAATCTGATGCAGTGTCCAATACATTTTGAAAATGTTTGTTTGGAGATTGCCTTTCCTTGCACTCCAGCAGCATAGGCTACAAATAGTTGATCAGACATTCTGGTGGTCTTTGTTCTGTCCAAGTAGTAGCGTAATTGTCTGTGTATGTCCAAAGTGTGCATCAGCTTTTCCCCCTTATTTTGAGGACTGGGAAAGAAAGTAGGCAGGTGAATTGCTTGATTTAGAGACACCCTGGATATCACTTTTGGCATGAATGAAGGATTGGTTCTTAGAGAAACTCTGTCCTGATGAAAAATGAGAAAGGGAGGTACTGCCATGAGGGCCTGTATCTCCGAGACTCTTCTTGCTGAGGTAACTGCCAACAGGAAAACAGTTTTCCAGGAGAGAAATTGCATTTCTGAAGATGCTGCTGGTTCAAAAGGAGGAAGAGTTAATTTTTCCAAGACGAAATTGAGGTCCCATGCAGGTACTGGTGGTTTTCTGGGAGGTTTGATATTCTTTATCCCTCTTAGAAACTGTCTTAGCAAGGGATCTGAAAACACCGGTGGGTCACAGTTGTAGTTTGCTGTGATTGCTGTAGCAAGAATTTTTATGGAAGAATATGAGAGGCCACTATGAAACATTTCTGCCAAGTATTCTAATATCTGTGGTATGCTCATTACTGATGCATCCTGACCCTTGTTGGCATTCCAGATGATGAATCTCTTCCACTTGGCTGAATAGGTTTTATGGAGGAAGGTCTGCGCTTCCAGCAAGATTTCTTGTACTTTTAGGAAAGAGAGATATGGGTGAAAGTCATGGAACCCACCAAGCTGTCAGCTGCAATGTTTGCAGGTTTTGATGAACAGTCCTGTAATTGCGCTGAGTTAGAAGCAGAGGCCATTGAGGCAAGGGCCACGGTTTGGTGCGAGTTATGCTCAGTAGCAATGGATACCAGTGCTGCCTTGGCCAGTCTGGAGCTATCAAAATTCCTTTTGGTTGTTCTGCTTTGATCTTCAGTAACACCTTGGTCTGTAATGGTAGAGGAGGGAATGCATAAATTGTTAGGGAATTCCAGCTGAAGTTGAGAGCATCCGTTCTCCAGGCTAGAGGATGGTGCGTCCTTGAACAGAACTTCTCCAGGTGATGATTGAGGTGAGAAGCAAAGAGATCTATGTCCGGTCTTCCCCATGCACTTGTTATTTGTGAGAAAATGTGTGGATGCAGCATCCATTCGTGCGGATCCAAGAAATTTCTGCTCAGCCTGTCCGCCAGAACATTGTCCTTGCCTGGAACAAACTGGGATTGCAAGTGGATGTTCAGATTCAGGGACTTTTCCCAAAGAGTCATTGTTAGTCTGCAGAAGGGGTAAGAGCGAGTGCCTCCCTGCTTGTTTATATACCACATGACAGTGGTGGTGTCTGTTCTTATTAGCAGATGACCTTGTTGAAGGGATTTCCAGAAGGCCTCGATTGCATGTATCACTGCCAACATCTCTTTTTGATTTATGTGCAAATGCAATTCCCTGGGAGTCCATTGCCCTTGAATGCATCTGCCCTCCATGTGCACCCCCCATCCATGATCTGAGGCATCTGTTGTAATGGTTTGACTTGCTAGAGGTTTGTTGAAAGACATGCCTTTGTTTAAATGACTTGTTTGAGCCCACCACAAAAATTCCCTTTGCAGGCATGGAATGAGTGGTATTACGTCTTCTAGATTGTGGCTGTGTTGAGACCATAAGCTTTTTAGGTACCATTGTAGCTTTCTCATGTGTAGTCTTGCCAGAGGTACCAGAAGAATGCAAGATGCCATGAACCCCAGGGCCTGCAGGATTTTCCTTGCGGTCAGCTGGGTGAGCTTTGCTAGGCTTTTGAAGTAATCTGGTAAATGCTCTTCCTCTGTGAGGAAAGCCATTTGTGATTGTGTATCCAATTTGGCTCCTAGAAAAATCTGTTGGGATGGCAGTAGTCTTGATTTTTGAATGTTGACTGTGTATCCCAAAGCCTGTAGTAATTGAATGACATAGTCCAAGTTTCTTATCAAGGTCTGTTTGCTGTCTGCTTGTATAAGGCAGTCGTCCAGGTAAGGGTATATTTGAATCCCCTGGAGCCTGCAATGTGCAACTACTGATGCCAGGCATTTTGTGAATACTCTGGGCGCAGTAGATAAGCCAAACTGCAATGCTGAGAATTGATAATGCTCTGACCCTGCAAGAAATCTGAGGTATCTTCTGCAACTGTGTCTGATTGGGACATGCAGGTATACCTCCTTGAGGTCCAGAGTAACCAGCCAAGACCCCTTGCCCAGCATGGGAAGGAGTTGCTGTAAAGTCAGCATTTTGAATTTTGGCACAATGAGAAAAGTGTTTAGAGCGGACAAGTCCAGTATAGGTCTCCATTGCTTTTCTTTTCTTGGAACAAGGAACAGTCTTGAATAGAATCCCTGGCCTTGTTCCTGAGGAGGAACCTTTTCTATTGCTTTTATTTGTAACAGCTTTGAAACTTGTATGAGTGCCTCTGCCCTTTGATTTTGTGGCAGATTTGGCATGCCTTGTCTCGTTGGTAAGGTATGGAAGTGGAACCTGTAACCTTTGTCTACTATGTCCAGAATCCATTTGTCCTTGGTTAAAATGTGCCAGTTCTTTGAGAATAAGGATAATTTTCCGCCTAGAGGTGCTTCTCTTTGAGCCTTGGTCGGCGGAGTGAAAGTCAAGTCATTGTGATTGTCCCTGTGGTGCAGCTGAACTCCCTGCGCCAATTCTCTGATTTGGTGGTTGCCATTGGCGGCCCCTGTAGGAGCCTCGGTATTGCCCTCTACCTCGAGCACGCCTGTTTTTTCCCCTTTGAAACTTGTCAGTGTTTGGAAAGGACCAATTCTTTGAAGGCCAATTCCTGCTGAATCTGGCTGGCTGAACCTGGAGGAAATCCTTGACTGTCTGTACTGATTTAGCCTTTTCCTCAATAGACTTCAACACATCCTGTGCATTAGCACCAAAAAGCTTCTGTTTTTCCAGAGGTGCATCTAGGAGCTTTACTTTAACATGGTCTGGCAGTGGCTGTTCTTTCAGCCAAGCATGTCTACGTATAACGGCCCCTGTCATAGCTGCCCTACATGAAGCTTCCAATGCATCATAACCACACTGAAGAAAATGATTGCTAACCTGCTGAGTGTTATGAACCAAATCCTGCAATGCCTTTCTATCTATAGGCTCAGGAGAGGCTAACTTTTTCTGCAAATCATCCATTAAGTAATCCTGGTACTGAAACATATGAAAAAGACAGTTAAGTGACCTCATGGCAAAGGTGGAAGAGGTATAAACTTTTTTGCCCCATCTCTCCAGGGACCTTGATTCCCTGTCTGCAGGCAAATGGTTTTTGGCCGAGGAAGTAGCCACTCCTTTGGGCCCCTGAGAAATAGTTTCTAGATCCACAGAGTGGGCCTTAAAGAGATGCTTATGAGTTTCAGGAACCCTGTAATATCTGTCTGGCTTGACAGGAACAGGAGGGAGAGAATCAGGGGAAGCACTGGAGTCTGAGTATACATAAGACATCCAACACTGGAGGAATAGCTAATGGTCTGTGCTGGGGTAACTTAAGGAAGGTACGTAGCCTTTTCCTGAAGTCAGAAAATTCCTGACCCTGCCACTGAAAATGTTCTCTCATGGAGTGGAGAACCTCTCCGAAAGAAATATCCTCTGGAGGAGAGGCAGAAGGAATTGATTCCTCAGCATCAGAATCCTCGTAGGCCTGGAAGGATTCTTCCTGGGTATCCGAGTGCTCTGAATCCCTAGAGGCTTCATCCGAAGAGAGGGTTTCTGTCTGCTCAGTCCTAGGCCTTTTATCTGCAGGAGGCTGAGAACCTCTGTCTGGATGTGACTGAGAACCTCTGATTAGAGAGATTAGATCTACAGCTAGGGTCATGATCTGTTTATCAGAAGAGGGGCCCTGGGAAAAAGTTTTAGGAGGATGGGCCTTAGCCTGGCTGGCAGCCTTAGCACGTGTGTAGGCCTTAACGGACATTGAGACCGGAGGCCTAGCTGCCCCACGTGCAGGAGTAACTTTATCCACTGGTATGGTGTCAGGTAAATCTTGAGCTTCGGTTTCGGGAGGAAAATCATCAACCGGCACCGGGGAAACCTCCGGGACCGAAGTACGTGGTAAAGCGGTGTCATCGGCCTGGAGCGGTTGAATTACCGCTTCCGAAGAGACCGATGCACTCGCGGAAGGCTTAGGCGTGGTATCGGTGGACGACGCGGGCCGAGGATGTCGGTCCCGGTCCTTGCGTTTTTTGGGAATATGTGCTGTCGGTTGTTCCGACGGCATGATATAAGCGTAATTTTTGCCAAAAAAGTCTTCGGCAAATTCTGCCCGGCGCCTGAGTGTGCGCTTATTAAAGCAAGCACAGGCAGAGACGTCGTGGTCTGGGCCCAGGCAGGGAAGGCAGTAAGAATGGAAGTCCTTACGAGGTATTTGTTTACCACAAGACAAACAATTATTAACCTTTTCAATTTTTTCTGACATCGGCTGAGGCAAGAAAAATGTTCCCCAATGGGGTACTTAGCTTTTTTGATGACTTCTGTAACTGAAAACACAGGAGCTGACCGACCGGCACTTGCGAACTGCTTCTGCTTCGGGCACCGCGCAGCAAGAAAGACTGAAGAAGATGGCGTCGGCGGATGCCTTTATACCCCAGCCGCTCTGACGTCGGGGAGTAGGCGACATCGGCCGACGCCGGACCCGGACTTTGGAATCCGGCCGACTGAAGGGCTGCCTGAGGCAGGACAACCCATATGTCAAGACTGCAGTTGCATTCTTGAAGGACATCTGCTACTTCTCAACTTTCTTTTTATCTACACTTACTGTATATTATGCTATTCTTTCTGAATGCTTATCTGTAGCTGTATTTGTACTAAGTCAATACTCTGCATTTTTAAACATTATTAATATGTGACTAGTTAAAGTTAATCTCCTTTACTGTGAATGTATTTGTATTATAAACATGTATTACTTTTGATGAGAAATTTTTTTGAACTGTTTAGAGCTTATCTCCCCGGGCCTCTACTGCAAATGGACATACATTCAGCTAGACTAGCCCGGTCAACAAAAGTAAAATAAAATGAATAAAAAATAAAGTGTTAAGTGCCATTCGCTGGCCAGTGTGACCATAGTCTAGGTGGTGCTCCAGGGTCCCCATAGACAGGTGAAAATGAACTTAGGGGGATAGGTGGGAGGGAAGGAATACTGCAACATGGAAGAGAAGGACATCTATGGTTATGGTAAGATTCTGCACAACTATTCTATGCCCTGCTAGTCCCCATGTTACAGTATTCTTAGTGTGGGAGAGTATCGCAGCATAAAAATGAGGAAGGGTTGAGGTAGAGGTAGCTGATTCCAGAAATCCCTGCAGGATTCCCCTAGCGAACCCTGCTCTGGAGACGTGGTACAATTTATAGTGTCTAGTAAAGGTGCGTACAGTGGACCAGGTGGCAGTCTTCAGGATGGAGGCTGTGTTCAGGCCTTTGAAGAAGGGTTTGGATGATGCTACGGCTCTAGTAGAACATGCTCTTACCCTTCAGGTAGGTCCTTGCCTTGGTAGGAGTGGCAGAAGCAGACAGTTTTTCTGATTCAGCAGGAGATTGTTTGTTTGGAGACTGCCTTGCCCAGTGCCTTGGGATGGAAGGATACAAAGAGTTGATCAGATTTTCTGATGGACTTAGTTTTGTCCAAATAAAACCTTAGCTACATGTGCACATCCAGAGAATAGAGTATTCTCTCTCTGTAAATAATATAGGCAGCCAAAGGATAAAGTGCCTCAGTACAACAGCAGATCAATGAATACAGAAAACTCCAGAGGCAACGCCAGTGTGGCGAAGGAGACAGTTTATTAAAAAAAACAGAGCTCTCCTTCACCACAGTGGTGTTGCCTCTGGAGTTTTCTATATTCTCTCTCTGTCATTATTAGGAGAGGGGAAGATGGTGGGCAGGTGAATGGAATGATTTAAAGATAGTTCGTTGACCACTTTGGGCATGAAGGAATGGTTGTATGCAGGGTCACCCTGTCTTTGTGGAAAATAATGAAGGAGGGACAAGCTATGAGTGCTTGTAGCTAAGACAGCCTTCTAGCTGAGGTAAGGGCTACCAGCAGGACTGTTTTCTACATGGGCATTTGAACTGTTGCAGAACTGGCTGGTTCGAATGAGGCTAGTGAGAGTTTTTTCCAGGATGAAGTTCAGGTCCTAAGGCAGTGAAACGGGTTTCCTTGGTGGTCTGATGTGCAAGATCCCTTTCAGGAACAATTTAACATCTAGCCTGGAGACTAAAGGAGGGTCTAAGGGTAAGCAGGCAGAGATTGCAGATAGGTGAACTTTCACTGAGGAGTATGAAAGGCCTACCTTGATAAGTTCACACACAAGTTAAGACTAGAGGGACACACAGTAGAAAGTGATCTCTATGTCTTTGGAGAATTTTTCCCATTTTGAAATGTAGGATCTCCTTGTGGTAGGTTTCCTGGTCTCCCTCAGGATGTAAAGCATGTCCTCAGAGTAGTTGTGTCTGAAGGGAATTAAATGTTTATCACCCAAAGCATTAGACATAGCATTGTAGGGGAGGGTGGATGAGTGTTCCCTTCTGCATGGAGTAGGTCCACCTTCTGGGGTAACTTGTGGTGATTGCACTTGGTGATAGATAGTAGAAGGGGTAACCAATGCTGTCTCGGCCAGTAGGGAGTCATCAGCAAGATTTTTGGCATGTCCTTCCGGATCTTCAGGAGGACCTTCTGAATGAGATGTAAGGGGCGGGACCTATAGGAACCATCCCTTCCATGAAATGCTGAAGGTGTCCACTCTTCAACCTAGTGGAGAGTGGTTCTTGGCACATTTGTTCAATTGTCTTTTCTGGGGAGGGGGGCAAACAGATCTACTTGAGGTGTACCCCAGTGGTGGACAAAGTTTATAAAACTTGCCTGTTAACATCCACTCGTGATGCAGAAAGGATGATCTGCTGAGAGCATCCGTCTGGTAGTTGTCCCGCGATGGGATGTAGGCCGGTTGCAGGGATAAGTTGTTTCTGGAGGCTAGGTCCCAAATCTAGATAGCTAGCCTGCACAGGAGGTAGGACTTGGTTCCCCCGTTTGTTGATGTATGACATGACTGTGGTGTTGTCTGTCAGGATTTGAAGGGGACGTGGAGGTAGGATTGGAAGAAAGACTGTCAGTGCCAAAAGAACTGCAGTCATCTCCCTCACTTTGATGTGTTTTTCCATAGGGATGGCTGCCAGCTGTCTTGCACCTTCAGGCCCTTCATGACAGCCCCCCAGCCCATGTCTGATGCATCTGTATGCATGTACTGAGCTGGTATGGGGAGGTGGAGTGGAAGGCCTGTATTCATTTGAACTTGTTGGATCCACCACCTTAATTCTAACTTTAGGCAGAGTAGAAAGGGAATCTGGAACTCTAGAGGGTGGTTGTGTTGGGACCACACATTCTTTAAATACCACTGCAGCTTCCTTATATGCATACTGGCTAAAGGTAGCATAGGAATGGTGGCTGTCATAAGGCCCAGAAGTCGCAGGAATTGTCTTGCTGATAGTAGATGGACCCGGAGCAGGTCCAGGAAGTAGTCTGTTAGGGAAGTTACTTTGTCCTGAGGCAGGAAATCCTTCATCAGGAAAAAAAAAAAAAAATTTCATCTGCTTTTACTGTACTTGTGTTTCTACCTACTTTTTTTTACTTTTGCATCGTCTTAAAAGTACTCAATTGTATTTATTACTGCTTGGTGTAACTCATTCTAAGCCTTTTGGTTTAAACACTTGGGCTTCGGACCAGTTGTTTTGCACTGAGAGGGTTTGTGGTCTGCACTGTAGTGGCAGAACAGGTAGCTTACATCCTTCTAGGTTGGGAACTGCTGATTGAGGGCTCAGTGTCTGTTATTCTAAAAGTGTATTAATTCTGGTTTAAGCACTTGGGCTTTCAGGCCAGTTATTTTACATTAAGAGTGTTAAGTGGTCTGCACTCTTGTGGGAGGAGAGGCTGGACTCTGCCCTTCTGAGCTGGGAATTTCTGGTTGAAGGCTTATAGTGCATGCATATCTGAACTGCTTCTTACTGAAGTTGGTGCGCCTTGTTTGCTGTGGCATAGACTGGATTCGGGCCTGCTGGATCTAGCTTTGTTTGTGTAACTTGAGCACTAATCCAGGAATTCTCTAAAGTATTCAATTGTATTTATTACTGCTTGGTAGTAACTTGATTAAAGTGTAGCTATCATTCTAAGTCTTTTGGATTAAGCACTTGGGCTTCAGACCAGTTGTTTTACATTAGGAAGGTTTGTGGCATGCACTGTGGTGGCTGGACAGGTAGCTTTCATCATTCTAAGTTGGGAACTGCTGATTGAGAGCCCAGTGTCTGTTATTCTTAAAGTGTATTAGTTCTGGTTTAAGCACTTGGGCTTCAGGCCAGTTATTTTACATTAAGAAGGTTTGTGGTCTGCACTCTTGTGGGAGAAGAGGCTGGACTCTGCCCTTCTGAGCTGGGAATTTCAGGTTAAAGGTTTATAGTGCCTGAATATTTGAACTGTATCTTACTGAAATTGGTACACCTTGTTTGTTGTAGCATAGACTAGATCCAGGCCTGCTGAATCTAGCTTTGTTTATATGCTTGTTGTTTGTTTGCTTGTTATTTCCTGGGCGCTAATTCCACCTTATACGCAGCTTCTCAGCGCTTCTGTGGCTCACTAGTGATATCTGCATTGCTTACTGTACTTATTTCCTTGTTTCACTTGAAAGAAAGTTACTGTTTGTCGTTTTTGCATTTAAGTTACCTGTAAAACATTGCACTTAAGTTACCTGGCAGTTGCTCACTAAAGCAATTATATAAGTCAGCACTAAAAATTAGAAGCACTACACCCTCACTCCCCACTGGCCCTGGTTTTCAATTATTAAGGAATTCCCAATATTATTCTAGCATGTCCAAAGGTCAGTTGTCAATCTCCTCTCCGGTCCAGCTGGTGAATCTGGGAATCTTGAGCCAATGTTACAACTGCCTCATGTACACAGACAACCATCTCCTCCTCCCAACAAATTCCAACACATGTGAGAGATGCAACCATATAGCCAAACTGGAGGCTAAGCTCTCTCAACTCAGTGCTGGCATAACCAGTCAGGAGGAGAAGGAAACCACACTCACTACAATTCCAGTCTCACATAGACCTACCACGACAGCAAACCAAACGCATAATCACACAAAAACATACTCGGAGGCTCTAAATAAAGATCTGCCGAAGCAGCAGAGACCTCCAAAGCAGACACCCAAGCAGCCGCTACCCCAAAACAAAACACATGCAACACATCTCACAAAGCCAGTGTGCCAAACAGTCACAGCCCTTAAGATTAAACAACACACCTGATACACTTGTAATAGGTGACTATCGTCAGGCACACTAACGTCCCGCTCACCAGGCTGAACAAGGAGAGGGTCACGGTGAGCAGCCTGTCGGGCGCTAGGATCCGCCACAACACAAGCACTCAGGTCACTACAAGGCAAGCACAAATATGACACAGTCATTGTCCATGCTGGTGTGAATGACCTGAGACGTACCTCCCTGAACTACATGAAAAGAGACATAAAGGAGCTCTCTGAGCATGTAGCCCAGGCCGGTATGACCCTGACCTTGAGTAGCATCTTACCCTCACCAAGAATGATGCCACAATATGAAGACAAAATGATCAATTTCAATTTTCAAAAATTGGCTTAAGTATTGGTGTCATTCAAAGGGGATCCAATGCCTGTCAGCTTGGGATGATATGCTCGACAAGCCACGATGCTTCGCTAGAAATGGCTTGCACCTGTCACCCCTGAGTTTTCGAATACTGGCTAATATTGGATATTGGCAAAGGCTCTTGCTACCCCCATAGTGCCTTTTTTAGGCAAGGCTCAAAAGACAAACCCACCTCCATAGATATCACAAGGGATAAGAAACTAAGAGTAATGCTACTCAACGCCAGAAGTCTAAACCTCAAGATGCACACACTCGAAACACTCCTTAGCATGGAGAACATCAATATCTGTGCAGTAACAGAAACCTGGTTCAGGGCTCCCGAGAGCACCCCAGCACTACCAGGTTATACCTCATACCATGCTTTTCGGCCCCAAAACTTGGACCGAACCACAAAAGGAGGGGGGAGTATCGATATTCATCCAAGATACCCATACCTCCAGGTTGGTGGCAAAGCACGAAGCATCAGAGACTATCCATGTGCAACTAACAGTGGGTAAAACTGCCTTCCAGTTTATAGCCTGCTACAGACCACCCACCCAAACTCAGGAACCCCACTCGGCCTACCTGAGAACACTGGAAAATATGAAGGTCTCTCCAAACACCATTACATTGGGCGACTTCAACTACCCAAACATAGACTGGGAGCATTACTCTA